>NW_021314440.1:0-17057 GCF_002162155.2 Triticum dicoccoides | reverse complement strand
GCTCAAACTGACAGGATGGGCACGAAATTTTTTCGACCAATTTTTTTTTTTCGACTGCCCGGACTCAAAAACTGGAAACGGGTAAAAAAAAACTTCCTATAATGGCACCTGTCTCAAAACACTCAGAAACACCTAAAAATAGGATAGCCAGAATTTTTTTCGAAAAATGCGTTTTCGAAAAATTTTGGGCCTAAACGGAGCGTGGCTACCCGACTCGGAATCTAGATGGATCCCGAAAATAAACCTAATAAGCAAAGAACTCGGATTGGTGGTGGATATATGGTGGTGGTATATGGCAGCGGTGGTGGTAGCGGTGGTAGTATATGGATATGGATCAGTGGTGGTATATGGACACAGATTGGTGGTGGTATATGGATACGGATTCGGTGCGGTGGTGGTAGATGGCAGGGGCGATGATGATGGTGCGGCGGTGGCGTGATAACTTATGACCAGAACTCGAAACTCTAAAAGACTAGACTCTAAGACCAGCAACTAGACACGACGATGCAACCGCAAATTCAACAAAGCAAAACCCTAAAAAGATTATGCAAGGCTCAGATTGGTTCGGATATGATGAACTAACCCTAATTTTTTTTGTGGCTTTTTCGTGGACTATAGGTATGAAGAACAGACTCGATCTAAACTACGAAAAACTGTAAAATCTCACCGAGCAACCTGGAAATCTGATACCACTTAATAGAGGCGGAGGTGTCCCGTCTTTCGATGAGATGGTGGATTTCGCTTTGGTGGAAGTCGACTTTGACGATCCGACTACGAACGTGCGAGGACGCCGCGCCTTAGCAATCGCTAAACCAACTCCGAGAGGTTATTGACCACGCCGGAGCACGATCAACCTGACCACGAGGGTCTGTTTCCTGCGAGCAAACGAAGAACAAGCAAGAAACTAAGATTGTAATCTGGATATTGCGAATATAAGATGAAAGCTTTATTGATCAAGGTGGGGTTCTGTGACGCCTCTGTCTGGTCGTTGAACACAAACGAAGTACGCGAAGTTGCAGCTATGGCGAACTTTTAATCTAAACAAAACCCAAAGTCTAAACGATGCCCTAAGGGCTGTATATATGGAGGAAGAGGGGGCAATTTCGTGGCCCTTGGTGGAGGGGTCCGAAATCAACCCTATCTCTTGTTTCCCCACACATACGGACTCTAAAAATAGCCTATACTTATGTATTTCGAAATTACATGGGCCTGGCCCAATAATAAGGTGACGCAGCACCTAAAATAGCCTCGGGACGAAATTTATGAAGTGGCATCTTGTATATTTCGTCCAAGGCTTCATGCACCCATTATGGTGGCTTCAAAGTCCTGAAATCATCACTTGTAACTCCGTTCTTGTTCCCCTTGCGCATGCCATCATCTCCATGCTTGTTCTTGCTCCAATGTTCATCCTTCTCCAAGCTAGGCCCTTCATTTGTAAGCAAAACAAATGTATCCAATTTAGGCAGCATCATATTCTCATGAACATTAGAATCATTACCAAGAAACGAAAGTACCTGGTAATTTAGTTGGCGTGCACGAGCTCTAGTAATTGGTCCAGTATGTATAGCAGCAGGGGCTGGGGGTGTAACAATTGTATTGATGTCCTCATCACCAGTGATCCTCTCCATGGCCTCTTCAAAATTGTTCAGCACATCTTGCACCTGTTCAGTCATCATTTGCTGAAACTTATCATGAAGCTCCTTGTTCGATAAATTCTCCCAGTCAATCTCGTCGGCTTGTGATCCTGGCATGGTTAGCAGCAATAGAAACACACAAGAATATGATCCTACAGACTACGAACAAGTGGTGGTGGTGGGTGTCACAAATCCGTCAAGCAAAACTCAAATTCTTACCAGTTCTTACCCAGCAACAGGCGGTGATCGGCAACCGTTGTAGTCAAAACTCTCAAAGCTTGGATAGAGCGATTACCAGGGAGAGTCAAACACACGACATAGATGTATGTGGAGCTGGGAAGGCTTATAATATGGTAGCAAAAAGGGTCAGCAATAATCAATTCAGAGATGCAAAGTTGAATAAACGCTCAACGACGGTACTGTGCTGGTCCTAGGCTAGACTATGCTAGAGACGCGAGCCTAGAACACCAACGAAATCACGGCGCGGCACGTAAACAAGGGAGGAGCACACTCTGAATTTTTTTTTCTCTTTTTTTTTTGCACTTTTTTTTCCTCTTTTTTTTTTGCTCCGCAACAATTTTTTTTCGAAAAAGTCTACAAATGGTCTAAAAACTGCCTAGCCAGAATTTTCCAGACTTAGTTTTTTTTTAAATTGGAACTATTTTTCTTCTGCGGATGGCTCGGAAGTTGGGGAGTCCTTCTCTGTCACGACTCGGAGTATCGCGTGATCTGGAAATCAAGAACAATGCAACAATTACTGGACTCGGACTAGGACTGGTGGCGGAGATGAATCTGGTGGAACTCGGACTGGTGGCGGAGATAAATCTGGTGGAACACAGACAGGTGGCGGATATATGTTGCAGGTGAACTCGGATTGGCGTGATGGCGGCGGATATGTGGTGGCGTATATGGATTCGGATTGGCGGTGAATATGTGGTGGTGGTATATGGCAACAGCGACGATGATGATGCGGTGGTGATATATGGCAGCAGCGACGTGACAACCTGTGAACAGAACTCGAAACTCTAAAAGACTAGACGCTAAGACCAGCAACTTGACACGACGATGCAACCGCAAATTCAACAAAGCAAATACAGAAAAGATTATGCAAAGGCTCAGATTGGTTCGGATGGGATGAACTAACCCAAATTATTTTTCTTGGCTTTTTCGTGGACTATAGGTATGAAGAACAGACTCGATCTAAACTACGAAAAACTGTAAAATCTCACCGAGCAACATGGAAATCTGATACCACTTGATAGAGGCGGAGGTGTCCCGCCTTTCGATGAGATGATGGATATCGCTTTGGTGGAAGTCGACTTTGACGATCCGACTACGAACGTGCGAGGACGTCGCGCCTTAACAATCGCTAAACCAACTCCGAGAGGTTATTGACCACGCCGGAGCACGATCAACCTGACCACGAGTGTCTGATTCCTGCGAGCAAACGAAGAACAAGCAAGAATCTGAGATTGCAATATGGATATTGCGAATATAAGATGAAAGCTCTATTAATCAAGGTGGGGTTCTGTGACGCCTTTGTCTGGTCGTTGAACACAAACGAAGTACGCGAAGTTGCAGCTATGGCGAACTTTTAATCTAAACAAAACCCAAAGTCTAAACGGTGCCCTAAGGGCTGTATATATGGAGGAAGAGAGGGGGAATTTCGTGGCCCTTGGTGGAGGGGTTCGAAATCAACCCTATCTCTTGTTTCCCCACACATACGGACTCAAAAAATAGCCTATACTTATGTATTTCGAAATTACATGGGCCTGGCCCAATAAAAAGGTGACGCAGCACCTATAATAGCCTCGGGACGAAATTTATGAAGTGGCATCTTGTATATTTCGTCCAAGGCTTCATGCACCCATTATGATGGCTTCAAAGTCCTGAAATCATCACTTGTAACTCCGTTCTTGTTCCCCTTGTGCATGGCATCATCTCCATGCTTGTTCTTGCTCCAATGTTCATCCTTCTCCAAGCTAGGCCCTTCATTTGTAAGCAAAACAAATGTATCCAATTTAGGCAGCATCATATTCTCATGAACATTAGAATCATTACCAAGAAACGAAAGTACCTGATAATTTAATTGGCGTGCGCGAGCTCTAGTAATTGGTCCCGTATATGTAGCAGTAGGGGCTGTGGGTGTAACAATGGTATTGATGTCCTCATCACGAGCCGTGTCCCTCTTCAGTCGGGCCAAACTGCTGGTGCTACTGTTGATACTTCTGTGGCTCCTACTGCTGATGTGGAGGAGGATGATTATGTGGGAGATTATGAGGATGAGGTTGATCAAAATCAGAACTATGTGCCACCACCAGCACAGCAACCACCAGGTCGTCCACATGCAAATAATGCCAGTGGTAGGGCTCACCCTCAGGTACGAGATCATGACCATCTCCCTAAACTAAAATTGAATATTCCACCAATTGAGGGTAGATATGTTCTTGATATATATCTTACTTGGGAGTTAGAAACTGAACAACGATTTACATGTTTACAATATCCCGAGGAGAGACGTGTTCCTGCTGCTGTTTGTGCATTCACTAGTTTTGCATGTGTTTGGTGGTCTGAGCATTGTAGATTATATCCTATTCCGGCTACTTGGGCTGCTTTGAAAACTGCTATGCGTACTCGTTGGGTTCCACGATATTATCAACATGAATTACTTCAAAAATTGCAGCGCTTAAGACAGGGAAAAAATTCTGTAGAAGAATATTATGAGGAATTACAAACTGGCATGATTAGATGTGGTATTGTTGAGGAGAATGAAGCTATGCTTGCACGTTTTATGGGTGGATTAAATAGAGAGATTCAGACGATTCTAGAGTACAAGGAGTATACTAATATCACTCGTTTATTCTATCTTGCTTGTAAAGCTGAACGTGAAGTGCAGGATCGACAGGCATTGGCGCGGACTAACTTTTCTGCAGGTCGACCTTCATCATGGACACCACGTGCATCATCTACTTCCACACATTCTGCTACACCGGCGCCTCCGTCGGCTGCCACCTCCAACCGTGATACAATAAAGCAGGCACAATCACCACTATCTGCCAAGAGCACACCTTCTGGGCCTGCAAAGAGCTCTTCTTCATCCATGGCATCAACAGGGCAAACACATGATATTATTTGTCGACGTTGCAAGGGTGGAGGTCATTATGCGAGAGAATGCCCATCTAAGCGTGTGATGATTGTTACTGAGGATGGTGGGTATGAGTCCGCTAGTGACTATGATGAGGAGACTTTGGCTCTTATTACACGTGACGAACACGGTGGAGACGATTCTGATCATGAGACGCAATACATGGCTCCTGAAGATGCTGACAGGTATGAATGTTTAGTTGCTCAACGTGTTTTGAGTGTGCAGGTTACACAAGCTGAGCAAAATCAGAGGCATAATTTGTTCCATACAAAGGGAGTTGTGAAGGAATGTTCTGTTAGCGTGATCATAGATGGAGGGAGCTGCAATAACTTGGCTAGCATGGAGATGGTGGAGAAGCTATCTCTCACCACAAGACCACATCCACATCCTTACTACATCCAATGGTTCAACAACAGCGGCAAGGTTAAGGTAACACGTACTATTCGTGTGCATTTTAGTATCTCTACATATGCTGATTATGTTGATTGTGATGTGGTACCTATGCAAGCATGTTCCTTATTACTTGGTAGACCATGGCAATTTGATAAAAATTATGTGCACCATGGTAGAAACAATCAGTATACTCTTGTTCCTAACGATAAAAATATTACTTTGCTTCCTATGACTCCTGATTCCATTTTGAAAGATGATATTAATAGAGCTAATAAAGCAAAACAGGAGACAAATAAGAGTGTAAATCAGATTGTGGCAAAAGAATTTGAGCACCAAATGAAGCCTAATAATAAACCATCTACTGTTGTTTCTGAAATTAAATTGAAAAGTGCATGTTTACTTGCCACCAAATCTGATATTGATGAGCTAGATTTCAGCAAATCTGTTTGCTATGCTTTTGTGTGCAAAGAGGCATTATTTTCATTCGAGGACGTGCCTTCCTCTTTGCCCCCTACTATCACTAACATTTTGCAGGAGTTCGCTGACGTCTTTCCACAAGACGTGCCACCGGGATTACCACCTATTCGAGGGATTGAGCATCAAATTGACTTAATTCCCGGTGCTTCACTACCCAATCGTGCACCATACCGTACCAATCCAGAGGAGACGAAGGAGATTATGCGTCAAGTACAAGAACTGCTCGACAAAGGTTATATACGCGAATCCCTTAGTCCTTGTGCTGTTCCTATCATTTTAGTGCCAAAAAGGATGGTACGTCGCGTATGTGCGTTGATTGTAGAGGCATAAATAATATTACTATTCGTTATCGTCATCCTATTCCTAGGCTAGATGATATGCTTGATGAATTGAGTGGCTCTACAATATTCTCCAAAGTTGATTTGCGTAGTGGATACCATCAAATTCGTATGAAATTGGGAGATGAATGGAAAACAACATTTAAAACTAAGTTTGGATTATATGAGTGGTTAGTCATGCCTTTTGGGTTAACTAATGCACCTAGTACTTTCATGAGGTTAATGAACGAAGTTTTACGTGCTTTCATTGGACGATTTGTGGTAGTTTACTTTGATGACATATTGATTTATAGCAAATCTTTGGAGGAACATTTGGAACATTTACGTGCTGTTTTTATTGCTCTACGTGATGCACGTTTGTTTGTGATAGAGGCAAAGGTGTCCCGTCTTTCGATGAGATGGTGGATTTCGCTTTGGTGGAAGTCGACTTTGACGATCCGACTACGAACGTGCGAGGACGTCGCGCCTTAGCAATCGCTAAACCAACTCCGAGAGGTTATTGACCACGCCGGAGCACGATCAACCTGACCACGAGGGTCTGTTTCCTGCGAGCAAACGAAGAACAAGCAAGAAACTGAGATTGCAATCTGGATATTGCGAATATAAGATGAAAGCTTTATTGATCAAGGTGGGGTTCTGTGACGCCTTTGTCTGGTCGTTGAACACAAACGAAGTACGCGAAGTTGCAGCTATGGCGAACTTTTAATCTAAACAAAACCCAAGGTCTAAACGATGCCCTAAGGGCTGTATATATGGAGGAAGAGGGGGTGGATTTCGTGGCCCTTGGTGGAGGGGTCCAAAATCAACCCTATCTCTTGTTTCCCCACACATACGGACTCTAAAAATAGCCTATACTTATGTATTTCGAAATTACATGGGCCTGGCCCAATAATAAGGTGACGCAGCACCTAAAATAGCCTCGGGACGAAATTTATGAAGTGGCATCTTGTATATTTCGTCCAAGGCTTCATGCACCCATTATGGTGGCTTCAAAGTCCTGAAATCATCACTTGTAACTCCGTTCTTGTTCCCCTTGCGCATGCCATAATCTCCATGCTTGTTCTTGCTCCAATGTTCATCCTTCTCCAAGCTAGGCCCTTCATTTGTAAGCAAAACAAATGTATCCAATTTAGGCAGCATCATATTCTCATGAACATTATAATCATTACCAAGAAACGAAAGTACCTGGTAATTTAGTTGGCGTGCACGAGCTCTAGTAATTGGTCCAGTATGTATAGCAGCAGGGGCTGTGGGTGTAACAATTGTATTGATGTCCTCATCATCCTCCCCTTCTTGAAATGAAGTCGTCCTCGACGGAAGTTCATCTTCCTCACCCAAATAAGGCTTCAAATCTGCAATGTTAAAAGTGGGACTAACCCCAAAATCTGCAGGCAGCTCAAGTTTATATGCATTATCATTTATTTTCTCTAACACCTTAAAGGGACCATCAGCACGTGGCATTAGCTTTGATTTGCGCAAATCAGGAAATCTATCCTTACGCAAATGTAACCAAACAAGATCTCCAGGTGCAAACACAACATGTTTTCTACCCTTATCTCAGCAAGTTTATATTTAGCATTCATACGCTCAATGTTTTCCTTAGTTAACTCATGCATTTTTAAAATCAATTCAGCACGTTGTTTAGCATCAAAATTAACCTTCTCCGAAGATGGAAGAGGCAACAAATCAATAGGTGCACGAGGTAGGAAACCATACACAACTTCAAAAGGGCACATCTTAGTAGTAGAATGCAATGAACGATTATAAGCAAATTCAATCTGAGGCAAGCATTCCTCCCACATTTTCTTATTATTCTTCAAAACAGCCCTAAGCATAGTAGACAACGTTCTATTGACTACTTCAGTTTGTCCATCAGTTTGGGGGTGACAAGTAGTACTAAAAAGCAGTTTAGTCCCCAACTTAGCCCATAAACATCTCCAAAAGTGGCTAAGAAATTTAGTATCACGATCTGAAACAATAGTATTTGGCACACCATGCAAGCGAATAATTTCACGAAAGAACAAATCAGCAACATTAACAGCATCATCGCTTTTATGACATGGTATAAAGTGTGCCATTTTCGAGAATCTATCCACGACAACAAATATGCTATCCCTCCCCTTCTTTGTTCGAGGTAAACCTAAAACAAAGTCCATAGATATATCCTCCCAAGGAACACTAGGTACAGGCAAAGGCATATATAAACCATGAGGATTGAGTCGTGACTTAGCTTTTTGACATGTAGTGCATCGAGCAATAAAACGCTCAACATCCCGTCTCATCTTTGGCCAAAAGAAATGTGTAGCAAGTACGTCCTCCGTCTTCTTCACGCCAAAGTGTCCCATTAATCCTCCTCCATGCGCCTCCTGCAAAACAACAAAAGACGAACGGAGCTAGCTGGAATGCATAGCTTGTTAGCACGAAACACAAATCCATCGTTAACGACAAACTTGTTCCACATTCTTCCTTCTTTACAATTCTGCATTACATCTTTAAAATCAGCATCATGCACATATTGATCTTTGATGGTCTCCAAACCAAATATTTTGAAGTCAAGTTGTGAAAGCATAGTATAGCGACGAGACAATGCATCAGCAATAACATTTTCTTTTCCCTTCTTGTGTTTAATGACATAAGGGAAAGTCTCAATGAATTCAACCCATTTAGCATGTCTACGATTCAGTTTAGCTTGACTTTTAATATGTTTCAAAGATTCATGATCAGAATGTATAACAAACTCTTTGGGCCATAAATAATGTTGCCATGTTTCTAAAGTCCGAACAAGAGCATATAATTCTTTATCATAAGTAGAATAATTCAGACTAGGCCCACTCAATTTTTCAGAAAAGTATGCAACAGGTTTGCCATCTTGTAATAACACACCTCCTAATCCAATTCCACTAGCATCACATTCAAGCTCAAAAGTCTTATTAAAATCAGGAAGTTGGAGTAAAGGAGCATGTGTCAACTTATCTTTCAATACCGTGAAGGCTTCTTCCTGTGCGGTTGTCACAACCTAGCTAGTCATGCATTAGAGTGTTGCATCATGTTTACTCTTTCATCAGAAACTTGAAATGGGGATGACAGAACCCCCAGTCCCCTCTGAAACCAACTAGGGTTACTAAAATAATTTTTCAATGAACCTGAAATGCCCTTCTAAAATGCCCATCATTTTTGCCTTGGTTCAGAACCTCTGCCAAAAGTGGTGCACATTTTCCTAGGCCATCCTAGGGTTTTTGATTTAAATCATAAATATTTGAATTTGGGCATTTAAAATAATATAAAATATTTAAATGCTCAAATATCTCCAAACTAAAATGTTTCATGTTGGAAATAATCCAACTATGGGCCATGAATAGTTTGGTGATTTTTGAACTTGCCTAGGTATTTTATTAAATTCAACAAAGTTGCAGATATATTAAATAAAAACAGAAACAGAAAAAAAGGGGAAAAACTCCCACTGTGCGGCCCAGCCAGCTGGCCGGCCCAGCAAGCCAGCCCAGCCCACCACCGCCGTCGTCCTCCTGGCGCCAGTCGGCCAGGCGTGTGGCCGGCGCGCGCGCACGGCCGGAGCGCCACGCCACCAGCCCGTCTGCCTGCCTCCCCCGCCAGCGCGACGCCGCGGCGCTTCTTCTCGGTGCCGCCCCGATCCCCTGGCCTTATCCCCCTCTCTCTCCCGTGCTGCTCTCTCTCTCTCTCTCACGGCCGAACACCACCGTCGCCGCCGTTCGCCATAGCCGCCGTCTCCGACCACCCCTCGCTCCCCCGACTAGCTCAGGAGCTCCGCCTCGACTCCCTCTTCCTCCCCACCGCTCCACAGCTCCCCGGAAGCCCTGCATCGCCGCCACGTCGCCGTTCCCCTCTTCGGGCTCCGACCACCGTCGCCGTCGATTCGCCGTCTCCAGCGCGTCCCCGAGCCCACTTCGACGCCCACTGCAACCGCGGTGAGCTACGCCACCATTTCCCCCTCTCCTCCCCCTCGTTTCCCCACCGTAGCCTCCTCCCCACCACGGCCGAACCTCCGCCGTCGCCGAGCTCGTCGTCGACGCAGCTCCGGTGACCATTTGGTCACCCCGGCGAGTCCAACGAGTTCGCAAGACCCCGTAGAGCATCCCTAGCGCCTCGCTTCGCTCGACTTCGAGCTCCAACCCCGTTCCCGTGCACGACCGAACCCCGGCGGCCGCAGCCGAGCTCGCCGCCGTCGACTCCGGCCACCCCGACCCCAACGGACTCCGCCAAGAGCTGCGGTTTGTCCTCAGCTCCACTCCGGTGGTCTCCGCGGCCCCTCTGGTGGCCGAAATGGCCAAAACCACTCCCGCCGCCGCGTCGGGCTCGCCGGCGGCTAAACACCGGCAGCCGACTTTGACTTTGACCACGGATGGGCCCTGGTTGACTCCCCTGAGTCAATGACAGGTGGGGCCCAGCCCTGTTAATTAAACAGGATTAGTTTTAATTAAATTTTAATTAAAATAATCACCCTGACATGCGGGACCCACTGTCAGGTTTGACCCAGACCTGTTCCGTTGACCTGCTGACGTCACACTGACGTCAGGCTGACGCAGTAATTGATTTTCTGAATTTAAATTAAATCAGGAAATTCCAGAATATTATTTAAACTTCAAAAATTCATAACTTTTTTTCTGTAACTCCAAATTGGACAAATTATATATGAAAAATGATCAGAAAAATCCAATCTATCCATCTGTACTACTTTCATGCATGATCAAACAAGTTAAATTGATGTTTTAAGCAGAACAAGGAAAAGCACTTTAAAAGGCCATATTTGAATTTGAAATTTGAATCCTTGATTCAAATTTGTTCAAACCCCTCTGTTCTTAGTTGCATTAGCCCAACACACTCATATTGCCATGTTTCATGCATGCATCATATTGTTGCACATTGTTTGGTGATGGTTGTGTATCGATGTCCTTTGCGACAGGTTCTGCCCCCGAGGAGTACCGTGATTACCCTAACGAAGAACCATATCAGTGCATCGAACCATCAGGCAAGCAACCAACCATTTGATCATATCGATACAATCCCATGTTCTCGCTCCTGCTCTCTTTTACTGCATTAAGACAACGCGATTCAAACTGCTGTGTGCTACGGTAGTTGAACCCATTTCCTCTGCATGACCTGTCATTGCCACAGTAACTAGATGAAACCCACTAGCATGTGTAGGAGTTCTTGAGCCATATGTATGTGTTGTTCCTACCTTGCTATGCCTGCTATGCTTAGAGTCGTGTCAGGTCTGGTTCATCGGGGTGATGGGCTGGAGTGAAATGATTATGTCGGTAATGAGAGTGGTGTGGTGAACACGATTTGGTAAAGGTATCGATGAGAGGCCATGTAGGAGTACATGGTGGGTTGTTTCATTGAAGCCGACCTTAAGCACTGAGATCTGTATGTGTGATTTAAGAATCAGCTACTACCATGCATTGGGCCCGAAACCAATGGACCCTCTCGGCTTCTTATTCACCCTAGTTCTCCGTCCAGGAGTTGCAAGTAGTTTCTGGTGTTTGTAGCCTACTGGAGGCCGTGGACAGCGCTGACCGTAGGGGTGGGCTGTGACGCGGTAGGTACGTGGCCGGGTGTACCGAATACCCGTTAGGTATCTCGGGAACCCTGTTCACATCGTTCGGGGCCGTATGGGAAACCTCGGCCGGACTCCCTGCGGATGGAACCTGAATAGGCGATAAACCTGGACTGGAGGCTTAGGTGATTAGGTAGGTCGTGGCCGACACCCACGTTGGGCTTCCGCTTGAAGGTTGCCGAGTACATGTCGTGTAAACGACGGTGAGTGGTGAGAGCGTGTATGAAGAAGTACCCCCTGCAGGGTTAACATGATCTATTCGAATAGCCGCGTCCGCGGTAAAGGACTACTTGGTTGCCTATACAGTTCATAGACAAGTAAATGGAAACTACTAAAAGCCTCAAGATAAGTGTGAGTGCCGAGGATGGCTCTTCCGTAGGAAGACGGAGGCGGATCCTCGGTAGTGTACTGAATTGGTGAGTAGTGGACTCGTGTGCGCAAAATCATTTCAGTTGGAGTATCGTAGGATAGCCTAGCCAAGAGTCAAAGCTGGCTTGCTGCAATAACTCCACCAACCCTTCTTGATACTATGCATGTATGTAGGATCTGATGTAAGTCTTGCTGAGTACCTTTGTACTCATGTTGCTATAATTTACATTTTTACAGAAGACGCTGCAACCCCTTCTGATGGGTTCTATGTAGACGTTGACATCAACGAGTAGGCTAAAGACCCAGGTGGTGACCCTGAGCTTGTGAAGGACCACGTAGTATAGCTAGGCTTTCCAAGCCTCTTTTATTTTACTAGTTGTCTGTACTCAGACAAGTTACTTCCGCTGCTGGTTTGTATGACTGTATGACTTGTATGTGGGGTCGTGAGACCCGTATCTTTGTGTATGTTATGTATGGCTCACTGAGCCTTAAATAAAGTACTTGTGTCATAGAGTCATGTTGTGATGCTTCGTTGTATTTGCACATATCGAGCATATTGTGTGTATGATTGAAATGCTTGGTATGTGTGGGATCTGACTATCTAGTTGTTTATCTTTAGTAGCCTCTCTTACCGGGAAACGTCTCCTAGTGTTGCCACTGAGCCATGGTAGCTTGCTACTGCTCTGGAACACTTAGGCTGGCCGGCATGTGTCCTTCTTCGTTCCTGTGTCTGTCCCTTCGGGGAAATGTCACGCTTTGAGTACCGGAGTCCTGTTAGCCCGCTACAGCCCGGTTTACCGGAGTCCTGCTAGCCCAGTGCTACAGCCCGGACCCACTTGCTGATGACCGACACGTTCGAAGCTGGGTCATGGATGCCTGTCCCTGTAAGTCTGTGCCACTTTGGGTTTACGACTAGTCATGTCAGCCCGGGCTCTTTATCATATGGATGCTAGCGACACTATCATATACGTGAGCCAAAAGGCGCAAACGGTCCCGGGAAAAGGTAAGACGACACCCGTGGGGATACCGTGCGTGAGGCCGCAAAGTGATATGAGGTGTTACCAGCTAGATCGATGTGACATCGAGTCGGGGTCCTGACACCCTATCTCTTGTTTCCCCACACATACGGACTCTAAAAATAGCCTATACTTATGTATTTCGAAATTACATGGGCCTGGCCCAATAATAAGGTGACGCAGCACCTAAAATAGCCTCGGGACGAAATTTATGAAGTGGCATCTTGTATATTTCGTCCAAGGCTTCATGCACCCATTATGGTGGCTTCGAAGTCCTGAAATCATCACTTGTAACTCCGTTCTTGTTTCCCTTGCGCATGCCATCATCTCCATGCTTGTTCTTGCTCCAATGTTCATCCTTCTCCAAGCTAGGCCCTTCATTTGTAAGCAAAACAAATGTATCCAATTTAGGCAGCATCATATTCTCATGAACATTAGAATCATTACCAAGAAACGAAAGTACCTGGTAATTTAGTTGGCGTGCACGAGCTCTAGTAATTGGTCCAGTATGTATAACAGCAGGGGCTGTGGGTGTAACAATTGTATTGATGTCCTCATCACCATGCAAGCGAATAATTTCACGAAAGAACAAATCAGCAACATTAACAGCATCATCGCGTTTATGACATGGTATAAAGTGTGCCATTTTCGAGAATCTATCCACGACAACAAATATGCTATCCCTCCCCTTCTTTGTTCGAGGTAAACCTAAAACAAAGTCCATAGATATATCCTCCCAAGGAACACTAGGTACAGGCAAAGGCATATATAAACCATGAGGATTGAGTCGTGACTTAGCTTTTTGACATGTAGTGCATCGAGCAATAAAACGCTCAACATCCCGTCTCATCTTTGGCCAAAAGAAATGTGTAGCAAGTACGTCCTCCGTCTTCTTCACGCCAAAGTGTCCCATTAATCCTCCTCCATGCGCCTCCTGCAACAACAAAAGACGAACGTAGCTAGCTGGAATGCATAGCTTGTTAGCACGAAACACAAATCCATCGTTAACGACAAACTTGTTCCACATTCTTCCTTCTTTACAATTCTGCATTACATCTTTAAAATCAGCATCATGCACATATTGATCTTTGATGGTCTCCAAACCAAATATTTTGAAGTCAAGTTGTGAAAGCATAGTATAGCGACGAGACAATGCATCAGCAATAACATTTTCTTTTCCCTTCTTGTGTTTAATGACATAAGGGAAAGTCTCAATGAATTCAACCCATTTAGCATGTCTACGATTCAGTTTAGCTTGACTTTTAATATGTTTCAAAGATTCATGATCAGAATGTATAACAAACTCTTTGGGCCATAAATAATGTTGCCATGTTTCTAAAGTCCGAACAAGAGCATATAATTCTTTATCATAAGTAGAATAATTCAGACTAGGCCCACTCAATTTTTCAGAAAAGTATGCAACAGGTTTGCCATCTTGTAATAACACACCTCCTAATCCAATTCCACTAGCATCACATTCAAGCTCAAAAGTCTTATTAAAATCAGGAAGTTGGAGTAAAGGAGCATGTGTCAACTTATCTTTCAATACCGTGAAGGCTTCTTCCTGTGCGGTTGTCACAACCTAGCTAGTCATGCATTAGAGTGTTGCATCATGTTTACTCTTTCATCAGAAACTTGAAATGGGGATGACAGAACCCCCAGTCCCCTCTGAAACCAACTAGGGTTACTAAAATAATTTTTCAATGAACCTGAAATGCCCTTCTAAAATGCCCATCATTTTTGCCTTGGTTCAGAACCTCTGCCAAAAGTGGTGCACATTTTCCTAGGCCATCCTAGGGTTTTTGATTTAAATCATAAATATTTGAATTTGGGCATTTAAAATAATATAAAATATTTAAATGCTCAAATATCTCCAAACTAAAATGTTTCATGTTGGAAATAATCCAACTATGGGCCATGAATAGTTTGGTGATTTTTGAACTTGCCTAGGTATTTTATTAAATTCAACAAAGTTGCAGATATATTAAATAAAAACAGAAACAGAAAAAAAGGGGAAAAACTCCCACTGTGCGGCCCAGCCAGCTGGCCGGCCCAGCAAGCCAGCCCAGCCCACCACCGCCGTCGTCCTCCTGGCGCCAGTCGGCCAGGCGTGTGGCCGGCGCGCGCGCACGGCCGGAGCGCCACGCCACCAGCCCGTCTGCCTGCCTCCCCCGCCAGCGCGACGCCGCGGCGCTTCTTCTCGGTGCCGCCCCGATCCCCTGGCCTTATCCCCCTCTCTCTCCCGTGCTGCTCTCTCTCTCTCTCTCACGGCCGAACACCACCGTCGCCGCCGTTCGCCATAGCCGCCGTCTCCGACCACCCCTCGCTCCCCCGACTAGCTCAGGAGCTCCGCCTCGACTCCCTCTTCCTCCCCACCGCTCCACAGCTCCCCGGAAGCCCTGCATCGCCGCCACGTCGCCGATCCCCTCTTCGGGCTTCGACCACCGTCGCCGTCGATTCGCCGTCTCCAGCGCGTCCCCGAGCCCACTTCGACGCCCACTGCAACCGCGGTGAGCTACGCCACCGTTTCCCCCTCTCCTCCCCCTCGTTTCCCCACCGTAGCCTCCTCCCCACCACGGCCGAACCTCCGCCGTCGCCGAGCTCGTCGTCGACGCAGCTCCGGTGACCATTTGGTCACCCCGGCGAGTCCAACGAGTTCGCAAGACCCCGTAGAGCATCCCTAGCGCCTCGCTTCGCTCGACTTCGAGCTCCAACCCCGTTCCCGTGCACGACCGAACCCCGGCGGCCGCAGCCGAGCTCGCCGCCGTCGACTCCGGCCACCCCGACCCCAACGGACTCCGCCAAGAGCTGCGGTTTGTCCTCAGCTCCACTCCGGTGGTCTCCGCGGCCCCTCTGGTGGCCGAAATGGCCAAAACCACTCCCGCCGCCGCGTCGGGCTCGCCGGCGGCTAAACGCCGGCAGCCGACTTTGACTTTGACCAAGGGTGGGCCCTGGTTGACTCCCCTGAGTCAATGACAGGTGGGGCCCAGCCCTGTTAATTAAACAGGATTAGTTTTAATTAAATTTTAATTAAAATAATCACCCTGACATGCGGGACCCACTGTCAGGTTTGACCCAGACCTGTTCCGTTGACCTGCTGACGTCACACTGACGTCAGGCTGACGCAGTAATTGATTTTCTGAATTTAAATTAAATCAGGAAATTCCAGAATATTATTTAAACTTCAAAAATTCATAACTTTTATTCTGTAACTCCAAATTGGACAAATTATATATGAAAAATGATCAGAAAAATCCAATCTATCCATCTGTACTATTTTCATGCATGATCAAACAAGTTAAATTGATGTTTTAAGCAGAACAAGGAAAAGCACTTTAAAAGACCATATTTGAACTTAAAATTTGAATCCTTGATTCAAATTTGTTCAAACCCCTCTGTTCTTAGTTGCATTAGCCCAACACACTCATATTGCCATGTTTCATGCATGCATCATATTGTTGCACATTGTTTGGTGATGGTTGTGTATCGATGTCCCTTGCGACAGGTTCTGCCCCCGAGGAGTACCGTGATTACCCTAACGAAGAACCATATCAGTGCATCGAACCATCAGGCAAGCAACCAACCATTTGATCATATCGATACAATCCCATGTTCTCGCGCCTGCTCTCTTTTACTGCATTAAGACAACGCGATTCAAACTGCTGTGTGCTACGGTAGTTGAACCCATTTCCTCTGCATGACCTGTCATTGCCACAGTAACTAGATGAAACCCACTAGCATGTGTAGGAGTTGCTTGAGCCATATGTATGTGTTGTTCCTACCTTGCTATGCCTGCTATGCTTAGAGTCGTGTCAGGTCTGGTTCATCGGGGTGATGGGCTGGAGTGAAATGATTATGTCGGTAATGAGAGTGGTGTGGTGAACACGATTTGGTAAAGGTATCGATGAGAGGCCATGTAGGAGTACATGGTGGGTTGTTTCATTGAAGCCGACCTTAAGCACTGAGATCTGTATGTGTGATTTAAGAATCAGCTACTACCATGCATTGGGCCCGAAACCAATGGACCCTCTCGGCTTCTTATTCACCCTAGTTCTCCGTCCAGGAGTTGCAAGTAGTTTCTGGTGTTTGTAG
>NW_021314439.1:0-1293 GCF_002162155.2 Triticum dicoccoides | reverse complement strand
GATTAGTTTTAATTAAGTTTTAATTAAAATAATCACCCTGACATGCGGGACCCACTGTCAGGTTTGACCTGGACCAGTTCCGTTGACCTGCTGACGTCACACTGACGTCAGGCTGACGCAGTAATTGATTTTCTGGATTTAAATTAAATCAGGAAATTCCAGAATATTATTTAAACTTCAAAAATTCATAACTTTTATTCTGTAACTCCAAATTGGACAAATTATATATGAAAAATGATCAGAAAAATCCAATCTATCCATCTGTACTATTTTCATGCATGATCAAACAAGTTAAATTGATGTTTTAAGCAGAACAAGAAAAGGCACTTTAAAAGGCCATATTTGGATTTGGAATTTGAATCTTTGATTCAAATTTGTTCAAACCCTTCTGGCTTTAGTTGCATTAGCCCAATACACTCATATTGCCATGTTTCATGCATGCATCATATTGTTGCACATTGTTTGGTGATGCTTGTGTATCGATGCCCTTTGCGACAGGTTCTGTCCCCGAGGAGTACCATGATTACCCTAACGAAGAACCGTATCCGTGCATCGAACCATCAGGCAAGCAACCAACCGTTTGATCATATCGATACAATCCCATGTTCTCGCTCCTGCTCTCTTTTACTGCATTAAGACAACGCGATTCAAACTGCTGTGTGCTACGGTAGTTGAACCCATTTCCTCTGCATGACCTGTCATTGCCACAGTAACTAGATGAAACCCACTAGCATGTGTAGGAGTTGATTGAGCCATATGTATGTGTTGTTCCTACCTTGCTATGCCTGCTATGCTTAGAGTCGTGTCAGGTCTGGTTCATCGAGGGGATGGGCTGGAGTGAAATGATTACGTCAGTAATGAGAGTGGTGTGGTGAACACGATTTGGTAAAGGTATCGATGAGAGGCCATGTAGGAGTACATGGTGGGTTGTTTCATTGAAGCCGACCTTAAGCACTGAGATCTGTATGTGTGATTTAAGAATCAGCTACTACCATGCATTGGGCCCGAAACCAATGGACCCTCTCGGCTTCTTATTCACCCTAGTTCTCCGTCCAGGAGTTGCAAGTAGTTTCTGGTGTTTGTAGCCTACTGGAGGCCGTGGACAGCGCTGACCGTAGGGGTGGGCTGTGATGCGGTAGGTACGTGGCCGGGTGTACCGAATACCCGTTAGGTATCTCGGGAACCTTGTTCACATCGTTCGGGGCCGTATGGGAAACCTCGGCCGGACTCCCTGCGGATGGAACCTGAATAGGCGATAAACCTGGACTGGAGGCTTAGGTGATTAGGTAGGTC
>NW_021314438.1:0-1392 GCF_002162155.2 Triticum dicoccoides | reverse complement strand
GAGTTTGGTCTTCAATTAAAACAATGTGGAATAGTTTCACAGCTCACGCCACCTGGAACACCACATCGTTATGGTGTGCCCGAACGTCGTAACCGCACTTTATTTGATATGGTGCGATCTATGATATCTCTTTACCACTATCGTTTTGGGGTTATGCATCAGAGACAGCTGCATTCACGTTTTAAAATAGGGCACCATCTAAATCCGTTGAGACGACACTGTATGAACTATGGTTTAGCAGTAAACCTAACCTGTTGTTTCTTAAAGTTTGGGGCTGCGATGCTTATGTGAAAAAGGTATCATCCTGATAAGCTCGAACCCAAATCGGAGAAGTGCGTCTTCATACCCAAAGGAAATTGTTGGGTACACCTTCTATCACAGATCCGAAGGCAAGACATTCGTTGCTAAAATGGATCCTTTCTAGAGAAGGAGTTTCTCTCGAAAGAAGTGAGTGGGAGGAGAGTAGAACTTGATGAGGTAATTATACCTTCTCCCTTATTGGAAAGTAGTTCATCACAGAAATCAGTTCCAGTGATTCCTACACCAATAAGTGAGGAAGTTAATGATGATGATCATCAAACTTCATATCAAGTTACTACCAAACCTCGTAGGTCTTCCAGAGTAAGATCCACACCAGAGTGGTACGATAATCATGTTCTGGAAGTCATGTTACTAGACCATGATGAACCTACGAACTATGAGGAAGCAATGATGAGCCCAGATTCCACGAAATGGCTTGAGGCCATGAAATCTGAGATATGATCCATGTATGAGAACAAAGTGTAGACTTTGATTGACTTGCCCGATGATCGGTGAGTCATTAAGAATAAATGGATCTTCAAGAGGAAGACGGACGTTGATAGTAGTGTTACTATCTACAAAGCTAGACTTGTCGAAAAAGGTTTTTTGACAAAGTTCAAGGTGTTGAATACGATGAGATTTTCTTACTCGTATCGATGCTTAAAAATCTGTCCGAATCATGTTAGCAATTGCCGCATTTTATGATTATGAAATTTGGCAGATGGATGTCAAAACTGCATTCCTGAATGGATTTCTGGAAGAAGAGTTGTATATGATGCAACCGGAAGGTTTTGTCGATCCAAAGGGAGCTAACAAAGTGTGCAAGCTCCAGCGATCCATTTATGGACTGGTGCAAGAATCTCGGAGTTGGAATATACGCTTTGATAAGTTGATCAAAGCATATAGTTATTGTACAGACTTACAGTGAAGCCTGTATTTACAAGAAAGTGAGTGGGAGCACTACAACATTTCTGATAAGTATATGTGAATGACATATTGTTGATCGGAAATAATGTAGAATTATTCTGCAAAGCATGAAAGGATACTTGAATAAAAGTTTTTCAAAGAAAGACCTTGGTGAAGCTGCTTACA
>NW_021314437.1:0-1291 GCF_002162155.2 Triticum dicoccoides | reverse complement strand
TGTTGGACATTAAGCTAGTGTTGGAAACTTTGTAAACAATGCCTTCGAGTTCCGTCTCTGAGGTATATGTTTGGATGAAAGAAGTGACTCCCTTTGATTCACGTGCATTTGATGTAAGTTGCCGTCGTGAATTCGAGAAAGATTGTTTTGTTTCTTTTGGAATCATCCCAAATCAGTCATGCACGTGCGAAGAATTCTGTGGTCTGTTAGACTGATCATCTTCATTCCATAGGTATATCCTAGCACACCAAGCCACTGATTGACTTGTTCAAGGAAAAGAAGTCTATGCTTGGGATCTAATCCATGGACTTGCGTAAAGACTTCGATATCCTCGATGATGGTTCCCCACCTGAACTCGGTAGTGTTTAATTATAAGACTACTACGTGGCCATGCTTGTCTGGGACAACGTGTTCACATGTTTGTAGCAGATCCAGCTCATGTTTTGGAGCTTGCTATCGTAGTTCATTTCCCGAGAATCTCGCAACGTCATCTCGTCCATTTGTGTTGCAAACTTTCATTTTTCTTCCTAGACTCGATGGGTCTGGAATATTCTGACACCAACCAGATCTGAATCTCAGGCAGATATGATGGTTGGAACATTTCCCCAAGAACTATAATATTGGTTCCTCGATAACTGGTAAAGTGGATGTCGTGGCCAGCACCACCCAGCCGGAAGACCTGTTATTATAATATCTTGATTGAGGAAGTTGGCCACCTCCCCATAGGGATTTCGTAGGATTTACTCCCTAGTTGCCCCTATGGATTTTGAGATCCCGAAGTCCGACCTTTTACTTGATGTTCTAGATATCAAACCATATTTATGAATGGGTTCCGCTAGCACATCAAGGAGAACATTAGAAGCGGAGTGCTAAATGTCTCTCGGTCGATCATCCAGATTTTGTTTCCTTGGCCTCGCTAGGGTGAAATCTGAGAAAGTGTTATCTTCCTTTGCATCTGCATCATCCATCATCATTCGTCATGGTAGCAAGCTGTGTTGCCAGGATCCTTGACACGGATATTGGTAGAATCTTGATGATTGTGGAAATGCTCAAGTTCTTGAGAGCACGCACAAGCGCTAGGTGTTGTCTTCGGCACTAACTGGGTTTGCTCTCAGCTTCCTCGGCAATGCTATGACCTTTTCAAACAGTGAATTCACTCTCTATTGTTGGGTTCTTCCCCAGTTACCAGAATCATTCCCAGCATTTGCATTTTGTTCCCAGCTTGCACCACCAATGTGCCATTCTACCATGGGTCTCTTCCATTTTCGGTGATAAGCAAATTCATCCATTA
>NW_021314436.1:0-997 GCF_002162155.2 Triticum dicoccoides | reverse complement strand
TGACAACTTCATGAAGACACGATGATGGAGATCATGATGATGGAGATCATGGTGTCAAGCCGGTGACAAGATGATCATGGAGCCCCGAAGATGAAGATCAATGGAGCTATATGATATTGGCCATATCATGTCACAACTATATAATTGCATGTGATGTTTATTATGTATTATGCATCTTGTTTACTTAGGACGACGGTAGTAAATAAGATGATCCCTTATAAAATTTCAAGAAGTGTTCCCCCCTAACTGTGCACCGTTGCTACAGTTCGTCGTTTCTAAGCACCACGTGATGATCGGGTGTGATGGATTCTTACGTTCACATACAACGGGTGTAAGACAGTTTTACACAGCAAAAACACTTAGGGTTAACTTGACGAGCCTAGCATGTGCAGACATGGCCTCGGAACACGGAGACCGAAAGGTCGAACACGAGTCGTATGGAAGATACGATCAACATGAAAATGTTCACCGACGATGACTAGTCCGTCTCACGTGATGATCGGACACGGGCCAGTCGACTCGGATCGTGTAACACTAGATGACTAAAGGGATGTCTAATCTGAGTGGGAGTTCATAATTTGATTAGAACTTTATTATCATGAACTTAGTCTAAAACCTTTGCAAATATGTCTTGTAGATCAATGGCCAACGCTAATGTCAACATGAACTTCAACGCGTTCCTAGAGAAAACCAAGCTGAAAGATGATGGCAGCAACTATACGGACTGGGTCCGGAACCTGAGGATCATCCTCATAGCTGCTAGGAAACAATATGTCCTAGAAGGACCGCTAGGTGACGCTCCCGTCCCAGAGAACCAAGACATTATGAATGCTTGGCAGTCTCGCGCTGATGATTACTCCCTCGTTCAGTGCGGCATGCTTTACAGCTTAGAACCGGGGCTCCAAAAGCGTTTTGAGCATCACGGAGCATATGAGATGTTCGAAGAGCTGAAACTAGTTTTTCAAGCTCATGCCCGGGTCGAGAGATATGATGTCTC
>NW_021314435.1:0-3291 GCF_002162155.2 Triticum dicoccoides | reverse complement strand
TTTTTTTTTAAAGAACGTCCATAGCAGCCGAGCTACTCTAGCAAGAGCTAGTTTGTGACCGCGAAAGACTCCGCGTGCAGCTCGCATTGCTGCACTGCGGTCACACACAATTGATTGAACCAAACTACGGTACGTATACGTAAGCTTAGGCAAAATGTGGCTGCCACAAAAAGTTTGGCTCGCAAAATAACCATCACAAGTGTGGCAAGATTTGACAAAAAGTTGAGCCTATGACATGTGGACCAAGTGGCTAGAAAAGTGTGGCAAACTACAAGTATGGCAATAAACCAAACACATGCCTAAACTATTGTGGCACGACTAAGATTAGGCGTGGCAAGCTTAGGCTACAAACCAAACATGCCCATACTCTCTACAATTAACTCATATATACTGGCACTCCGGCAGGCATGCATGCATATGCATTGATGGAATGCCATCCATGTAACCGGCTGGGTCTCCAATCAATAAAACAACGTCTTTTAATCATCTCTTATCTTTTCAAAGAATTATTTTTAGTGGACCAACAACCCATTCAACCCAACGGGTTTCATGCTGTCAACACATGAGAGAAGAGCATGCTCCCACGGTGAGGACTGAGATATACGAGCAGCAAGAAAAACACTAGTATTATTGAGAAGATTGCTCAATACAATGAAACATAACAAGCTATTTAATAGTGAACACTGAATAATATTTGTATCGACCAACAAATCTCATTGAGTGTTTTTGTATTATCTTGAACTTTTGGATGAATTCACATTATGTGTTTTGTATATGTGTAATATTGTAAAGCCTCAGTTACAAAGTCTGAACCTACATGACAGAACCTAAAGCGAAACGAGAAACCCTAAACTTAAAAGGCAAACAATAGCCCTGATTGACTAGTCCTAACCCTCAATGGCAAACCTTAACCGTAGATGACCATCCATAAACCTAAGTGACAGACTCTGACCCTAGTTGACCTGCCTACCATTCAGTGGCCTTCATCGTTCGGTCTGCATCTAACGCAGCACAACCCTTCTCTTTCATCTCCAAACCTTGCCTTCTGTGGCGACGCATGGCCGGCCGTGGCATCTCAGAGCTCGGGTTCCATCAAATCCGAGCGACGGTCAAAACCACAAGGCCCCATACCTGCACCAATCAACATGTTGCCACAATTCCACCGGTGATGTCACAAGCAGCCGCAACATCCACTCTCCAGCTTGGTCCTGGCGAAGCCTCCTCGACAACACTGCTCCAGCCACGTCGTCGCCATCTCCAGCTCGGTGTCACTTCACTCTCATGTGGGAATCGACTGAAATGACCCACTATATTGGCAAACGTGACAAGATAAACAATATTGCCGAGAACCCGATAAGATTGATGAATATGATGAAACCAATGAGCTACTTAGAAGTTGTGTCAAATAAAGCCTGATATGTTTATTTATATTGTCGTGTGTCTCTGTGTGTGGGGTAGTAGTAGCAGCAGCAATAGCAGTGTAAACCCTAAACCTAAACCTACGGGACATAATCTAGATCTAAATGACAAGCCGTAACCCTAATGAAGTTCCAGATGGAATTGTGTGACGTTTGCACTCGACACGTGTGTTGTGGAGCCTCTCTAATTATTTCTCTGTAAGGAAATGATGCGATCGATGTGAACACTAGGCACTGTACGGTAGTACCACATTCGATAGGATGTGCGGTTTGTTATTAGTACTACATAAAGAGAGCATCACATCTGCAGCGGTAGATATACAATACACGATTTCACTTGACCAGCGCTTGCTGCAGACTATGGTGCACTGCAGCAGCGGCGCGGCCTGCCTGTGTACCGAGTCTTTCCTGGCGTGCCATTTAGGGCATCTCCAGCCGCGTCCCCAACAGGCCCCCCAGGCCACTTTTTCGGCACCGGCGCCGAAAAAACGGCCTAGTCGCGCCCGCAGGACGCCGAAAATTGCCGGTTCTGATTTTTTTTCCGCCCGGCGGTCACAGGCCGAACCCGGCGCGCTGGGGAGCAGTTGGGGCCTCCGGCGCTAGGGAAAAGCACGCCTGGCCCACACCGAGAGGGAAAAGTCAAGGTTTTCTTCCCCCGACTCGCCTCGCACCCCCCGCGCCCTGGGCCACCACTAGCTATATCCCGGTGACGGCCGCCGCCCTACTCCGCTAGATAGCCATTCCCCGCCGGAAAATAGTAGCGCTTCGCCGCGGCAGCCCCTCCCACAGCAGCTGGGCGTCTCCGGCCGCCGTTTCCGGCCGTGGAGGCGCGGTTTAGCGGCGGGTACACGCCCACCGAGCGCAAGGTGTTCGGCGTTTTGCCTGACTCGGCGATGGACTCGGATGACGAGGAAGAGCTCGCCGCGCTGCTGGAGGAGGAAGCCGCGGCCGACGTCCAGGAAGAAGAGCATCTCATGGTGCTCGCCGCCCTCGCCCAGCTGCTGGCGAGCAATGAAAAGCCGCGGCGAGGTGGCTCGGCGTCGGGGCGGGTGAAAGCAAAGAACCCGCATCGTCTCGAAGGCTACTGCATGCTCTACTCTGACTACTTCGCCGATGCTCCACTTCATGGCGAGAAAACATTTCGGCGCCGTTATCGGATGAGCCGAAAGCTCTTCCTCAGGATTGTGAATTCCATCCGGGAGTTCGACAACTACTTCAAGTGCAAGATGGATTGCACTGGCGCTCTTGGATTCACCTCCATCCAGAAGTGCACGACAGCGATGAGGATGCTTGCATATGGAGCTCCCAGTGATTCACTCGATGACTATGGGCGCATGGCCGAGTCCACCAGCATAGAGTGTTTCTACAAGTTCTGTCGGGCAGTGATGGCAGTGTTTGGGCCACAATACTTGAGAACACCCAATGCGGAAGACACTGCTCGGATCCTAGCCCAGAATGCAGCAAGAGGATTTCCTGGGATGCTTGGAAGCAACGACTGCATGCATTGGAAATGGAAGAATTGCCCATTTGGTTGGCAGGGGATGTACAAAGGCGCCAAAGGCGGTTGCAGTGTGGTGCTTGAGGCGGTAGCCACACAGGACCTCTGGATTTGGCACTCCTTCTTTGGTATGCCAGAAACTCACAATGACATCAACGTGCTGCAGTGCTCTCCTGTTTTTGCCAAGCTCGTTGAGGGCCATTCTCCTCCGGTGAACTTCGAGATCAATGGGCACCAATACAACAAGGGGTACTACCTAGCAGATGGCGTCTATCCGAGATGGTCGAATTTGTGAAGACGATCTCAAACCCTGCGGCAGGAGGCAAGAACGCCTGGTTTGTGAAAGTTCAGGAGGCTTGCAGGAAGGATGTCGAG
>NW_021314434.1:0-2075 GCF_002162155.2 Triticum dicoccoides | reverse complement strand
GTTTGGCACACCCAAAGCACTCCTACGGTATCCGGGAGTTGCACAATCTCATGGTCTAAGGAAATTATACTTGACATTCGGAAAAGCTATAGCAAACGAACTACATGATCTTTGAGCTATGCTTAGGATTGGGTCTTGTCCATCACATCATTCTCCTAATGATGTGATCCCGTTATCAATGACATCCAATGTCCATAGTCAGGAAACCATGACTATCTTTTGATCAACGAGCTAGTCAACTAGAGGCTCACTAGGGACGTGTTGTGGTCTATGTATTCACACATGTATTACGATTTCCGGATAACACAAATATAGCATGAACAATAGACAATTCATGAACAAAGAAATATAATAATAACGATTTTATTATTGCCTCTAGGGAATATTTCCAACAGTATCTGTGGACTAAACTGCAGAATGCCAGAAGGGAAGGGGAAAGCCTAGCCTATCGAAGACTAGCATCTTCTGGAAACCACCATCTTGCAGCAACAAGAGGGAGTAGAGTAGCATAAAGTAAAGTAGCATAAGTGTTATCAACCTCGGTCAGAGATCCTTTCTCGACTCCCTGCGAGAAAGCAATCCCAGAGCCATACTATCCGGTTATCATCACAATCCAATTCTCATCACCATCCAGTTCTCATCACAACTACCCAGTTCTAGTTGTATCGATCGGGATACAACTCCAAGTGTCCGTTACCGTAGGACAGACTATCGATAGATGTTTTCTTCCCTGCAGGGGTGCACCAACTTACCCACCAGGCTTGATTAACTCCAGCCGGATACACTTTCCTGGGTCATGCCCGGCCTCGGCCAAACAATACGCCGCAACCCGACCTAGGCTTAATAGAGAGGTCAGCATGCCAGACTAAACCTATGCCCCCAGGGGTCATGGGCCATCTCCCCGGGAACTCCTGCACGTTGCGTACGCGGCCGGTGAGCAGACCTAGCTACCTCCTTCAACAAGGTAGGAGCTTACGCAGTCCAACCCGGCGCGCGCCGCTGAGTCGCTGACGTCTATTAAGCTTCGGCCGATGTATACGACGCAGAACACCCATACTATGCCCACGTGATGGTTAGTGCTATCAGGCCAGAGGCGCCTCAGATCAAATATCCAAATCATAGTGGATTAGGAACGCGCGGTAACGAGAAGAGACTGACAATCGATGTGACCCCGTGGCCCCATCTCGAGTACTTGCGGCAAGGGCTAAGAATGCCCGGCCACGCCTCGTAAGTATCTCGCGGGCACCCTCCAGGTCAACCCGACTCCACATCACTCGCTATTAAGCTCACGTGGGTACCTCTCAGGGTCGACCCGTCTTTAGTAACATGGCTCAGTGCAAAGTCATAGTAACCATAGTAACTGTGTGTCTAACATCAAGGGTAAAACCCGAGGAATCACCCCGGTGAATTCCACTCGATGTTATCATCAAGGTGAACGTAAGAGGATCCACCCTCGAGGTTCACACTTGAGGGTATGCACGACAGAGCCGTAACAGAAGTGGTTAAGGAGGAAATCACCCTCGATGATCACGACCGAATAGCTACACTACAGATATCTCATCAGGAGTGATGTATGAGGTTCACCCTCGGCACTCGATAGTAACTCTGTAGTGTCGTACAACTAGGGGGGGGGATGTGCGGTGTCGGGGCCTGGACGTCGATCACGTTGATCGAGTCACCGAACATAAAGCGAGGCAACTGAGACAAGGTGGGGGTCACTGATGGATCACTAACCAACCTATACTAAGAAGTTTAGGATAAGCAGGTAAGGTATGAAAGCAGGTAACAAAAACAGGCTATGCATCAGAGTAGGATCATACAGAAAGCAGTAGGAGTTCTAATGCAAGCATGAGAGGGAAAGAAATGGGTGATATCGGAATGCTCAAGGGGGGTTTGTGTTGGAAATATGCCCTAGAGGCAATAATAAAAGGATTATTATTATAGTTCCTTGTTCATGATAATTGTCTTTTATTTATGCTATAATTGTGTTATCCGGAAATCGTAATACATGTGTGAATACATAGACACCAACATGTCCCAAGTAAGCCTCTAGTTGACTAGCTCGTTGATCAACA
>NW_021314433.1:0-708 GCF_002162155.2 Triticum dicoccoides | reverse complement strand
GGCGGCGCGGCGTGGGTGTGGCGGCGCGGCGTGGGGCGGCGGAGAGGAGAGGAGAGGTGTTGGTTTGATGTGTTTAGAGGGGGGGGTGCTTGGGTATTTATATTGGGGAGGGGAGGGTTTTGCTTGGGGTAGGGGACAAGAAATAGATTAGAATTAGGAAACAAGAGGAAAAGATCTAGAAATAGATACGGAATAAACGAACATAGGACAAGAGTCCTACTAGGACTAGGCAAAAAGAAGCGGCGGCGGCTCCCTGGCTTGGCGCGCGCGGTGGCCTCTTGGCCGGCCGGCGGCTAGCGGCTTGGGCCTTTGGCCCAAGGCGCTGCGGATTTTTTTTTTTAACGGTCTCGCGCGCAGAAAAATAAATAAAAGAAAATCTAAACGAACTCCAAAATTAATAAAGTAAATTTTCTCCGACTCCTAAAAATGAGTCTAACAAAATGAACTTTACTCCGGGCCTAAAAAGCAAATTTTGAAAACGCACAATTTTCCCTATCCGAATAAAATGCAAATAAAACTCCGGCAAACAAAATTTGATCTATTTATTAAATCTTCATTTTCCTAAATTTGGGAAAGTCATATTATTCCCTCTCTATTTTTTTGATAACGGAAAAATTATTGAAGATAAAATAAATAAATCAAATGACCCTCTTTTCAAATTCGAGAAAACTCTCAAATATGAAAATAACGAAATCTCCAACTCTCTCC
>NW_021314432.1:0-1298 GCF_002162155.2 Triticum dicoccoides | reverse complement strand
GATTAACGAACCCCGGGGTGCGTATACGTGTCGGTCATCAACACTCGCAGTTTTGGCCGATTCTGGCTCCTTTTGTGACTATTACTCATTGTTTTGGGGTTCCAAAGTGATTTCCATGATTAACAAACCCCGGGGTGCGTGTACCTGTCGGTCATCAACACTCGCGGTTTTTGTCGATTCTGACCCGTTTCGTGGACTATTACTCACCGTTTTGGGGTCCCAAAGCGATTTTCATGGTTGTTGAACCCAAGGTGCGCCTACGTAGTAGGTCGTCAACAATCACAGTTTCGGTCGATTCTGGCCCATTTCCTGAACTATTACTTATTTTTGGGGGTCCCGGAGTGATTTCCACGATTTACGAACCACGTGGTGCGTTTACGTGTCGGTCATCAAAAATCACAATTTTCGCCGATTCTGGTCCGTTTTGTGCACTATTATTCACCGTTTTGGGGTCCCAGAGCGATTTCCATGGTTGTTGAACCCCAAGGTGCACTCACGTGCCGGCCATCAACACTCATAGTTTTGGCCGATTCTGGCCCGTTTCGTGGACTATTGCTTACTCTTTTGGGGTCCCGGAGTGATTTCCACGGTTAACGAACCGCGGGGTGCGTTTCCGTGTCGGTCGATTTCATCAACACTCATAGTTTCGGCCGATTCTGGCACGTTTTGTGGACTATTACTCACTATTTTGGGGTCCTGGAGTGATTTCCACGATTAACGAACCGTTGGGTGCGTTTACGTGTCGGTCTTCAACACTCACAGTTTTGGCCGATTCTTTCCCATTTCATGGACTATTACTCACTGTTTGGGGGCCCCGGAGTGATTTCCATGATTAAAGAACTCCGGGATGCGCTTACCTGTCGGTTATCAACACTCGCGGTTTTGTCGATTCTGACCCGTTTCGTGGAATATTACTCACCGTTTTGGGGTCCGAAAGCGATTTCCATCGTTGTTGAACCCCAAGGTGCGCTTAAGTGTAGGTCATCAACAATCGCAGTTTGGGCTGATTCTGGCCCGTTTCTTGGACTATTACTTAGTTTTGGGGTCCCGGAGTGATTTCCATGATTTACGAACCCTCGTATGCGTTTACGTGTCAGTCATCAATACTCACAGATTTGGCCAATTCTGACGCGTTTCGTGGACTTTTACTCACCGTTTTGGGGTCCCAAAGTGATTTCCATCATTGTTGAACCCCAAGGTGCGCTTACGTGTGGGTCATCAACACTCACAGTTTTGGCCAATTCTGACCCGTTTCGTGGACTATTACTCACTGTTTTGGGGTCCCGGAGTGATTTCAC
>NW_021314431.1:0-941 GCF_002162155.2 Triticum dicoccoides | reverse complement strand
GTCAGCGGTCAACTGTGGCTGGCTGGGGTCAAACCTGACGTGTGGGGTCCACACGTCAGTGACAGGGGGGTTTAACAGAGGTTAGTTTAATCCTAATTAGGAGTTAGTGGCGCTGGGGCCCACTGGTCAGTGTCAGGGGGTTAATTAACAGTGATTAGCGCTAAGCTAACCACCTGGCCGACGGGGCCCACGCGTCAGTGACTCTGGGGGGGTCAAACCCCAGGTCGAACAAGTCAAACCCGCCGGCGGTTAGTCGCCGGCGAGGTCCGCGGCGTACATGTGCCCCGGGTTTCCTCTGTGGTGCTTCAAACGGCGTGCGGCTAGGTGCATTGGAAAGCTAGCTCGATGGCGCGTCGGGCGGTGGCCGTGGCTGGGCCTGGGGTGGCCGGAGTCGACGGCGGCGAGCTCGGCTGCGGCCGCCGGGGTTCGGTCGTGCACGGAAACGTGGTTAGAGCTCGAAGGCGAGCGAGGCAAGGCGCTAGGGATGCTCTACGGGGCCTTACGAACTTGTTGGACTCGCCGGGGTGACCAAATGGTCACTGGAGCTGCGTCGACGGCGAGCTCGGCGACGGCGGAGGTTCGGCCGTGGTGGGAAACGGGGTTACGGCGCGGGAACGAGGGGGAGAAGAGAGGGAAACGGTGGCGGAGCTCACCGCGGTTGCAGTGGGCGTCGAAGCGGGCTTGGGGACGCACTGGAGACGGCGAATCGACGGCGATGGTGGTCGGAGCCCGAGGAGGAAGACGATGGCGACGGCGGCTTCCCAGGGCGTCCGGCGTCTTGTGGCTTGACGGAGAGCTTCAGGGCGAGGGGGCGGAGCTCCTGCGCGAGTCGGGAAGGCGAGGGGAGGCCGGTGGCGGCGGCTATGGCGAACGGCGGCGATGGGTGCGTTCGGACACGGGAGAGAGAGAGCGAGGGAGAGGAGAGGAAGAACCGGGGGAGA
>NW_021314430.1:0-709 GCF_002162155.2 Triticum dicoccoides | reverse complement strand
TCGCCCCTGGACCACAAAATAGTGAGTAATAGTCCACGAAACGGGCTAGAATCGGCCAAAACTGCGAGTGTTCATGACCGACACATAAGCGCACCTTGGGGTTCAACAACTATGGAAATCACTCCGGGACCGCAAAATAATGAGTAATAGTCCAAGAAACGGGCCAGAATCGCCCAAAACTGTGAGTGTTGATGACCAAAACATAATCGCACCTTAGGGTTCAACAACTATGGAAATCGCTTCAGGACCCAAAACGGTGAGTAATAGTCCAAGAAACGGGCCAGAGTCGGCCAAAACTATGAGTGTTGATGACCGACACATAAGCGCATGTTGGGGTTCATAAACTATGGAAATCGCTTCGGAACCCCAAAACAGTGAGTAATAGTCCATGAGACGGTCCAGAATCGGCCAAAACTGTGAGTGTTGATGACCAACACATAAGCGCAACTTGGGGTTCAACAACTATGGAAATCGATCTATGACCCTAAAACGGTGAGTAATAGTCCAAGAAATGGGCCAGAATCGACCAAAACTGCGATTGTTGAGGACCGACACGTAAGCACACCTTGGGGTTCAATAACCATGGAAATCGCTTCGGGACCCCAAAATGGTGAGTAATAGTCCACGAAACGGGTCAGATCGACAAAAACCGCGAGTGTTGATGACCGACACGTAAACGCGCCCGGGGTCATTAACCATGGAAATCGCT
>NW_021314429.1:0-1770 GCF_002162155.2 Triticum dicoccoides | reverse complement strand
GACGAGATGACGTTGCGAGATTCTCGGGAAATGAACTACGATAGTAAGCTCCAAAACATGAGCTGGTTCTGCTACAAACATGTGAACACGTTGTCCCAGACAAGCATGACCACGTGGTAGTCTTATAATAAAACACTACCGAGTTCAGGAAGGGAACCATCAACGAGGATATCAAAATCCTTGCATAAGGTATACTCTTAAGAAGGAACTTCTTCTCCTTGAACAAATCAATCAGTGGCTTGGTGTGCTAGGGATACATATAGACTGAAGGTTGCAAGTCTTCAAACCACAGAATTCTTCGCACAAGTGCATGACTGACTTGCGATGATTCCAGAGGAAGCAACATTGACTTTCTCGAGTCCACGGCGGCAACTTGCATCAAATGCACACGAACTAGAGGAAATCACTTCTTACATCCGAACATATGCTTCACGAGCTAGCATGAGCAAATGCTTTCAAAAGTTTCCAACACTAGCTTAATGTTCAGCAAAATTATGGAGAAGACAAGGATGTTGTCAATGGGCACAACAACAATTCATCTGGGTTTCCTTTAAATGGGAATTCCATAGTTAGGTGAACAAGTGATAGCATTGGTCAGACCAAAGATGTAATGGTGTATGCTCGAGGGATCAACCACGAATAAGACAACATTACGAGCATCGTTGGTACTGATTTGATTGGATGATAGCCCATACTCAATCAAAGGTTTGGGTAAGATAATAGATCCAACAATTGTTCACAAGGACCAATCGATGAAGATATCATCTTTCTTCAACACACACACACAAAAAGATATCCCTTAACATGAACTAAGTTGAACAAGCTTTTATCTTCCAACTCTCCAAGTTGTTGTTTAGCTTATCCAACTAGCTCAGGGCATCCAACACGGATTCTTGGAGAAAGGGTGGTTTATAGGAATAAACCAACTTGATCACGAACTCAACATAGCGGTCAGGTGACAACCTGGTAATACTTCTGAGAAGATAATCAGAAAATCACGAACCACCGATATGTTACTAAGCTCGAGAACAATCTTGCTTTTCAGGGCAAGATGATATGATCAAATGAGCGAGGACTTGACAAAATCCTAACTCATTAATCGAAATGTGCACCAGGAAGATGGACAAGGTAGCACGATCAATCTTAGAAGGATGATTCAAAAGCCAACACGCTAAGAATGAAATTATTGTCCTTTAACTACCAAGCAACGAGGTTGCTGGGAGTATTGATTTCACACATCACAATTCATTTGTCGGTATTCCGGTTGCATCAACACGAGGGCCGAGGAATGACTAATGATGGTGGGAAGTATCACTGTACCAAGAGTTCATAGGATGGTGTGCAATTCCTATAACAATCTCGATATAGAATAAGGTAATACTCCAAGGTAGAACAGAACCAAAAGCTGGATTGGCATTTGATCTGCGGAATACAACTACTTTGACCCAATCCTAGATATGGACGAGGTACTGGAGTTTGTTTCTCCAAATCATTCAGGACAGAATGGCTTGACGGACCACAGGAGTAATAGGCATTGATAAACGAATACATGCATACTCTTGACTATCAATTGATAGACGAGGTCAGAATGCAACTAAAGAGAACAACTCAAAGGAACATATAATTTTCTGAGTTGTGGCTGCATAGATTAGTATGTCGAACCAAGTTCAACATATTTCTTCCGGATAACCCATGCAGAAAGGTAGAACTGGCAGAGTCACGATTTATGAATGGAGAACTCCTCAAGAGTACTCTAATTGTGATTTTTTT
>NW_021314428.1:0-3935 GCF_002162155.2 Triticum dicoccoides | reverse complement strand
GTGGCTGGTGGGTTGGCCCATATGTCAGTTGAATGTAGTCAACAGTATATATACATATATAAAAATAAAAAGTGGACGCGCCAGAAGTTTCGAGAGCGCGCGTGGACGTGCAAAATTTTAAGTCGCTGATGCGGGCGGTGGCAAAAATTTCGAGCCAGCTTATTTAATCCAAAGTCCACACCCATCTAACCCTAACCCCCATTCTCTCCTCCATTCCCTCAGCCGCCACAGCTGCCCCTCCCGATTCGCGTGATTCCGGTGGATATTGCCGGGGTGGAGCACACCACCGAGCTCGCCTTGCTTGGATCCATCCTTCCCTCCGGCAAGATTTCCCCCTTTCGACCTCAACTGCTTGCCCAAAACCACTTCCCGTGCTAGGGTTTCGGCATCCGGCATCGCCTTCGTCGTCGGCCCTTCTACGGCCGCCTATGGCGCCTCTTCTCCGTCGTCTACAGCGCCCCCATGGGCGCCCTCGCTTCCTGATGGTCCACCTTGAGCAACGAGGCACGGAGGACCTCATCCCGTAGGATCCATGGACGCGGCGCACCCTGCAGCCGCCCGTCCGGGACGAGGGTGGGCACCATGGCTTGTCCTGCTCGACGACAGCTGCGGCGAGTGCATGTGCTGCTCCTCATCCTCAAACTCCAAGGAGAAGCGCCAGTACAGCATACGCACGCCCCGCCCCTGAACAATGGCTATGGCGCTAGGTAAGGTTGTGTTATTGTGCCTATACTGCCGTTAGTAAACATTTGATGGGACAAATTGCTTGTGCTGGATATGGTTAGTCTGTAGCTTGGTAATCTTATTTTTAATTTTGGGAAAAATTGCTCCTTGTGCTATCAAATATGCACCTTAATCTGTTATTGGGTATGCCAAATATTATCAAGATCAGTTTCTGTATTTGTTTCTACACATGGACAAAATACTCTTTTAACAAACAGGATTGCTGATGCGCCATGCTTATCTGCCTATAGGGTTCTGCGACAGCCATCTAACTAGTGCGCCATACTTATCTGCCTAATCGGCTGATTGGGGGTTCTGTTGGGTTGACAAAGAGGTAACAACATGGGGTTCTGCTGTGCTTTCTTTTCCGCCGATTTTGTATATGATTTGGGTCATGTCTTGTTAATTCTAGCTAGGCGAATTTTATGATGAATTCATGCTGAAAATCCATGGTCAATCCTCTGACTGTATTTATATCAGCTTCCAAAATTAATCTCATTTTGTTAGATTGGTCCAAGTCTGAATGTCGGATTGTGCCTGTAGAAATACTACAAACTTGTACTAGAACTGAGGGAAAATGATTTTGGCAAAAGATAAGTTATTGTCTTCCATTTGTCTAACTTCCAACAACAAAAAATAGAAATGCCATAAGATCTAATACCACTGTTCTTCTTTACATGAATTTCAATCACATTGTGTACATATATCAGCTTCACACCTTTTTTTCAAATGGTTACACCTTGTTATCGTTCATCATAAAGCTCTTCAAAACAATATATATCACCTTTGGTCGATATAAATCACTCTTTTTGGTGCCATGCTTTGTATGGGGCCCTGTTTTCTAGTTCACCTTGGGCCCCTGAAATCTCAGGACCGGCCTTGATTGCCAGCATACTTGATTGAGGATGCAATTCTTCCTTTCCATTTTTAAGAAGCTATAATGTAATTTCTGATAAGTACTGTTGCTATAGTGCTAGTACACAACACCAGGATTTTACATTACATTTTTATTATGATACTGTTGCAAATGAAATGGCTTCAATAATAGACAACTGCTTGCTAATTGTACTGGTACAAACAAGATCTCCATATCCACAAGGTTGGCCAACTGATTGGCACCAAGTTCACACCCTCATAGGTATCTAGTACTTGTGCTACTTTTTATTGGCCGGTGTTAGTTGCTATGAAGTAGGCCGGTGTTAGTTGCTATGAAGTACTAACTGTAGCCAACTCTGGATGCTTAGCCTCTAGTTATAAGGATTACCTGCTGCTGCTTTTGCCACCTCTTATGTTCCCTGAATGAATGGTTATGCTGCTATCTAGCATTTCGCTTTTGTTTCTTGATTTCTTGGATAATGTTTTTCTCTTTCTTGAGAATCATCATATTGGAAAGGCTGCTTGTGTTATCAAATATGAACTATTTATTAGGGTTGATTTCTGTGCTACTAATGCCTATTGCCTTCTCCACCCATCCAACGGCGTACAGGACGCCCTCCTTGAAGCGTCCATCCCTGACGAGCTCTCTTCACCGGAGGAGATGGAGCAGCAAGTCCAGCACCCGCTTGGCCCCTGTGTCCTATCTCACGTGTACAAGCTCACCAATGGCTTTCATTCCCTCCTAGTGTGGTGAGCTTCTCCCATCTCTCGACTTTAGCCCCAAATCTGGATGACACTTGCAATCTGAATACAAATCATGTTTTGGTTCAGTTTAGAGGTGGATTCAGTTTTTGAGATGTGAGTTTGATTAGTTACAGATGGTTTTGCGGGTCTGATTCTCTTGCTCTATTACACGTTATTTAATCAGGGCAAGCTAATGCTAATCCACATAATATGATGTAGCTATTTTTTTTCTAACATGTACTGGTCTTCATGTTGTGTTGGTACTCATCTTTGGGAGTTAATTTGGAAGTCGAGCTTGTTAGATACAAGTTCCTATTCTAAAACATAGAGTTTAGAATTCAGATTGCGATGGACAGCAATAATTCTGTACATGGTAATTGAACTCCCTTCAGTTCAATATCCCACAGTACATATATGATACATCAATGATCACTTCTTTTCATAACAAGGGCTTGGGTAATCCATTTTAATGGTTGAAATGAAGATTTTAACCATGGCAGACTGCGTGCAATACCTTAGGTTCACACTGTGGATACATTACGGTATGATTCATTGTTGTATGAGAAGGTAGTATCCTCTTTGTTGTTGGAAAGTACCCATTATATTATTATTCTCCTATAGCATAATAACCTTATTAAGATGAAAATAATAAAGAGAATTGGGTTTATGTCGTCCGTCATTAAAACTACCCCTGAGGTTGTAAAGAATTACCCACCATGCCATTGGTAAGTGAAAAAAACGGTTCGGTTTGCCCCTTCTAAAAGCCGCGGGAGGCTCGGTTATTAACGTTAAGCCCATGTAGTCAACAACTTGCGGGTGGCTGGCGTAGTGGTGTGAGCCTCATCTCTCGACCTGGGAGACCCAGGTTCGATTCCCCTTTCTCTCTTTTCTTCTTTTTCTCTCCAATTAATGTTGGTAGGCGTAGGATATTACTACTCGCCCCAGCGTCACTTAGCAGATGGGCTGCACAATGTACCAGTTACCCTATTTTCATTCTTTCTATTTTTGGACATATTCAAATATTTCAAAAAAACTCATAACTTTCAAACCCTAACTCCAAATCTAACATGTTATATATAGAAATCCCTTAAAAAGATGTGTAGATTTCAAATATGGTATTATATTAATCACTTTCAAATCCTGACTCTAAATCTAACATGTTATATATAGAAATCCCTTTAAAAAGATGTGTAGATTTGAAATATGCTATTATATTAATCATCATTCCTAAAATTCCATTTATGATGCAACCTTTATTAATATCTTCTTTATATGGGGTATTTTGAAAATCCAGTCTTAACGTTGATATTTCTGTTGTCTAATAAATTGGAAACATGTTGAGTACATTTCACAAATAATACAACCTTATGAACTTTGCGCGACACCACTTATCATGCTGTTTCTCGTGTGCCATTGTGAAAGATTTGAAGGGATTCGTCGTTGCTGTCATGTGTGTGTATGAGGGATGATTTTTTTTTCATTTCAATGCACGGGGAATAAGGCCTTTTCGTGGAATCTGAAGCATGCATGGTTAAAAAAGAAATTCCGAATCATACACCTGATTTTTCATGAAAATTATTGTGACCTCTTCA
>NW_021314427.1:0-3935 GCF_002162155.2 Triticum dicoccoides | reverse complement strand
GTGGCTGGTGGGTTGGCCCATATGTCAGTTGAATGTAGTCAACAGTATATATACATATATAAAAATAAAAAGTGGACGCGCCAGAAGTTTCGAGAGCGCGCGTGGACGTGCAAAATTTTAAGTCGCTGATGCGGGCGGTGGCAAAAATTTCGAGCCAGCTTATTTAATCCAAAGTCCACACCCATCTAACCCTAACCCCCATTCTCTCCTCCATTCCCTCAGCCGCCACAGCTGCCCCTCCCGATTCGCGTGATTCCGGTGGATATTGCCGGGGTGGAGCACACCACCGAGCTCGCCTTGCTTGGATCCATCCTTCCCTCCGGCAAGATTTCCCCCTTTCGACCTCAACTGCTTGCCCAAAACCACTTCCCGTGCTAGGGTTTCGGCATCCGGCATCGCCTTCGTCGTCGGCCCTTCTACGGCCGCCTATGGCGCCTCTTCTCCGTCGTCTACAGCGCCCCCATGGGCGCCCTCGCTTCCTGATGGTCCACCTTGAGCAACGAGGCACGGAGGACCTCATCCCGTAGGATCCATGGACGCGGCGCACCCTGCAGCCGCCCGTCCGGGACGAGGGTGGGCACCATGGCTTGTCCTGCTCGACGACAGCTGCGGCGAGTGCATGTGCTGCTCCTCATCCTCAAACTCCAAGGAGAAGCGCCAGTACAGCATACGCACGCCCCGCCCCTGAACAATGGCTATGGCGCTAGGTAAGGTTGTGTTATTGTGCCTATACTGCCGTTAGTAAACATTTGATGGGACAAATTGCTTGTGCTGGATATGGTTAGTCTGTAGCTTGGTAATCTTATTTTTAATTTTGGGAAAAATTGCTCCTTGTGCTATCAAATATGCACCTTAATCTGTTATTGGGTATGCCAAATATTATCAAGATCAGTTTCTGTATTTGTTTCTACACATGGACAAAATACTCTTTTAACAAACAGGATTGCTGATGCGCCATGCTTATCTGCCTATAGGGTTCTGCGACAGCCATCTAACTAGTGCGCCATACTTATCTGCCTAATCGGCTGATTGGGGGTTCTGTTGGGTTGACAAAGAGGTAACAACATGGGGTTCTGCTGTGCTTTCTTTTCCGCCGATTTTGTATATGATTTGGGTCATGTCTTGTTAATTCTAGCTAGGCGAATTTTATGATGAATTCATGCTGAAAATCCATGGTCAATCCTCTGACTGTATTTATATCAGCTTCCAAAATTAATCTCATTTTGTTAGATTGGTCCAAGTCTGAATGTCGGATTGTGCCTGTAGAAATACTACAAACTTGTACTAGAACTGAGGGAAAATGATTTTGGCAAAAGATAAGTTATTGTCTTCCATTTGTCTAACTTCCAACAACAAAAAATAGAAATGCCATAAGATCTAATACCACTGTTCTTCTTTACATGAATTTCAATCACATTGTGTACATATATCAGCTTCACACCTTTTTTTCAAATGGTTACACCTTGTTATCGTTCATCATAAAGCTCTTCAAAACAATATATATCACCTTTGGTCGATATAAATCACTCTTTTTGGTGCCATGCTTTGTATGGGGCCCTGTTTTCTAGTTCACCTTGGGCCCCTGAAATCTCAGGACCGGCCTTGATTGCCAGCATACTTGATTGAGGATGCAATTCTTCCTTTCCATTTTTAAGAAGCTATAATGTAATTTCTGATAAGTACTGTTGCTATAGTGCTAGTACACAACACCAGGATTTTACATTACATTTTTATTATGATACTGTTGCAAATGAAATGGCTTCAATAATAGACAACTGCTTGCTAATTGTACTGGTACAAACAAGATCTCCATATCCACAAGGTTGGCCAACTGATTGGCACCAAGTTCACACCCTCATAGGTATCTAGTACTTGTGCTACTTTTTATTGGCCGGTGTTAGTTGCTATGAAGTAGGCCGGTGTTAGTTGCTATGAAGTACTAACTGTAGCCAACTCTGGATGCTTAGCCTCTAGTTATAAGGATTACCTGCTGCTGCTTTTGCCACCTCTTATGTTCCCTGAATGAATGGTTATGCTGCTATCTAGCATTTCGCTTTTGTTTCTTGATTTCTTGGATAATGTTTTTCTCTTTCTTGAGAATCATCATATTGGAAAGGCTGCTTGTGTTATCAAATATGAACTATTTATTAGGGTTGATTTCTGTGCTACTAATGCCTATTGCCTTCTCCACCCATCCAACGGCGTACAGGACGCCCTCCTTGAAGCGTCCATCCCTGACGAGCTCTCTTCACCGGAGGAGATGGAGCAGCAAGTCCAGCACCCGCTTGGCCCCTGTGTCCTATCTCACGTGTACAAGCTCACCAATGGCTTTCATTCCCTCCTAGTGTGGTGAGCTTCTCCCATCTCTCGACTTTAGCCCCAAATCTGGATGACACTTGCAATCTGAATACAAATCATGTTTTGGTTCAGTTTAGAGGTGGATTCAGTTTTTGAGATGTGAGTTTGATTAGTTACAGATGGTTTTGCGGGTCTGATTCTCTTGCTCTATTACACGTTATTTAATCAGGGCAAGCTAATGCTAATCCACATAATATGATGTAGCTATTTTTTTTCTAACATGTACTGGTCTTCATGTTGTGTTGGTACTCATCTTTGGGAGTTAATTTGGAAGTCGAGCTTGTTAGATACAAGTTCCTATTCTAAAACATAGAGTTTAGAATTCAGATTGCGATGGACAGCAATAATTCTGTACATGGTAATTGAACTCCCTTCAGTTCAATATCCCACAGTACATATATGATACATCAATGATCACTTCTTTTCATAACAAGGGCTTGGGTAATCCATTTTAATGGTTGAAATGAAGATTTTAACCATGGCAGACTGCGTGCAATACCTTAGGTTCACACTGTGGATACATTACGGTATGATTCATTGTTGTATGAGAAGGTAGTATCCTCTTTGTTGTTGGAAAGTACCCATTATATTATTATTCTCCTATAGCATAATAACCTTATTAAGATGAAAATAATAAAGAGAATTGGGTTTCTGTCGTCCGTCATTAAAACTACCCCTGAGGTTGTAAAGAATTACCCACCATGCCATTGGTAAGTGAAAAAAACGGTTCGGTTTGCCCCTTCTAAAAGCCGCGGGAGGCTCGGTTATTAACGTTAAGCCCATGTAGTCAACAACTTGCGGGTGGCTGGCGTAGTGGTGTGAGCCTCATCTCTCGACCTGGGAGACCCAGGTTCGATTCGCCTTTCTCTCTTTTCTTCTTTTTCTCTCCAATTAATGTTGGTAGGCGTAGGATATTACTACTCGCCCCAGCGTCACTTAGCAGATGGGCTGCACAATGTACCAGTTACCCTATTTTCATTCTTTCTATTTTTGGACATATTCAAATATTTCAAAAAAACTCATAACTTTCAAACCCTAACTCCAAATCTAACATGTTATATATAGAAATCCCTTAAAAAGATGTGTAGATTTCAAATATGGTATTATATTAATCACTTTCAAATCCTGACTCTAAATCTAACATGTTATATATAGAAATCCCTTTAAAAAGATGTGTAGATTTGAAATATGCTATTATATTAATCATCATTCCTAAAATTCCATTTATGATGCAACCTTTATTAATATCTTCTTTATATGGGGTATTTTGAAAATCCAGTCTTAACGTTGATATTTCTGTTGTCTAATAAATTGGAAACATGTTGAGTACATTTCACAAATAATACAACCTTATGAACTTTGCGCGACACCACTTATCATGCTGTTTCTCGTGTGCCATTGTGAAAGATTTGAAGGGATTCGTCGTTGCTGTCATGTGTGTGTATGAGGGATGATTTTTTTTTCATTTCAATGCACGGGGAATAAGGCCTTTTCGTGGAATCTGAAGCATGCATGGTTAAAAAAGAAATTCCGAATCATACACCTGATTTTTCATGAAAATTATTGTGACCTCTTCA
>NW_021314426.1:0-754 GCF_002162155.2 Triticum dicoccoides | reverse complement strand
CGAAGCGATTTCTATAGTTGTTGAACCCCAAGGTGCGGTTACGTGTCGGTCATCAACACTGGCAGTTTTTGCCGATTTTGGCCCGTTTCATGGATTATTAGTCACTGTTTTGGGGTCCCGAAGCGATTTCCATAGTTGTTGAACCCCAAGGTTCCCTTATGTGTCAGTCATCAACACTAGCAGGTTGGGCCGATTCTGGCCCGTTTCTTGGATTATTACTCACTATTTTGGGGTCCCGAAGTGATTCCCATAGTTGTTGAACCCCAAGTTGCGCTTACGTGTCGGTCATCAACATTGGCAGTTATGGCCGATTATGGCCCGTTTCATGGATTATTACTCACTGTTTTGGGGTCCCGGAGTGGTTTCCATGATTACCGAACCCTGGGGTGCGTTTACGTGTCGGTCATCAACACTCGCAGGTTGGCTGATTCTGGCCCGTTTCATGGATTATTACTCACTGTTTTGGGGTCCCGGAGTGGTTTCCATGATTAACGAACCCTGGGGTGCGTTTACGTGTCGCTCATCAACACTCGCAGTTTTGGCTGATTCTAGCCCGTTTGTTGAATTATTACTCACTATTTTGGGGTCCCGAAGCGATTTCCATAGTTGTTGAATCCCAAGGTGCGCTTACGTGTCGGTCATCAACATTGGCAGTTTTTGCCGATTTTTGGCCCGTTTCATGGATTATTACTCACTGTTTTGGGGTCCCGGAGTGGTTTCCATGATTAACGAACCCTGGGTGCGTTTATGTCTC
>NW_021314425.1:0-1977 GCF_002162155.2 Triticum dicoccoides | reverse complement strand
CCTGGTGTTGCAAGTCTGGCTCTAGCTACGGCCTATGTTGCCAAGTCCATCTTCAACACTGAAGACAATGACTTCCACACCAACGCTGAAGCTGATGACGAAGATGATCCTACTCCCACCTACTGCTTCATGGCACGTGGTGCCAAGGTAAAATCACGTGATGCTTACTTTCAAACATCTAGTGAAGATGACTCTGATTGTGAATCCAAACCTAGCTACAAAACACTTGCAAAAATTGCAACTGAACAACAAAAGGCTATGGAACATACTCAAAAACTGTTAGACAAAAGCGATGACCTGTTGGATGCAGAAATGACATGTTCATAGTCCTTAGTTGAAGACATAAAAAATCTTCATGCTAAGTACCAAGAACTTGAAAGTCATCATGAAACGCTCTCAACTACTTATGAAAGGCTCTCCTATGATTATCTTCAAAGGAAACAAGAGCTTGAGAAATTGAGAGTGGCTCATGAAGATCTTCAAAAAGAGAATGAGTCACTTCGCGCTCAACAGATCAGTCCCGCTCAGGATGGATTTGAACCACCATGTCTAAAATGCATTGAGCGTGATAACGCTACATCTGTTGCTGAATGTTCCACTGCTGCTACTGTTTCATTGTCTTCAACTACTGATGTGGTAACTAACCCCTTTGAGGAGGATACCACTACTATTGCTGATGAAAATGCTAGGTTGAAGACATTGCTTGAAACAGGGATGTACAAAAGTTTGAAGGGACATCAGACACTCTACGATGTCCTTAAAAAGCAGATTCTGAACCGAAACCCTACGAAAGAGGGTGTTGGGTTCGAGAGGAAAATGAATGTTGATGGATCGTACTGGAAGCCTGAGCAGTACCCCAAAACCACATGGGTTGCTGCAAAGGAACCTTCAGTAGATCCATCCACCTTATCTGGCTTTACCTGCGCTAACCCTATTATCATTGATGAATCCTTTGATGCAAACTATAAGCTGTTCAAGAATCAGAATGGTGAAGTGTTTGCAAGGTATATTGGTACTAACTGCAGGAATGGACCACCTATGAAGAAGATCTGGGTACCTAAGAAGGACATTGAGAATCTTCCTGTGAATGTCATCATGACACCACCAAGGAAGAAGACAAACCCCAGACCCATAGCTTCATATGGCCGAAAGGCTTCATACAGATACAGGACTCACCTGAGTCACCCTAACGCCAATGTTTTGCAGGGAAATCATACTCAGACTCATGAATATGAGCTTGTGTCTTCAAACTGCTATGTTCATAGAACTAAGAACTTTTCTGCTTATTCATATGAGTACCATTCATCTCCTGCAAGGCTATTTGCTAGGGCTCCAAAGCCAAAATTCTCAGATGCTGCACTTAGACTCATTGCTTCTAAGCCACCCCTGAAGATGTGGGTGGCGAAGAAGAATTAACTTTCTTTTGCAGAGAAAGGTCTCCAGCCTGAAATCGATGGCGTTCGATGCTATTGCTGGGGACCTAAAACACATTAAGGACGCATGATAAAATGTCTTTCTATATACTTCACATCTGAATCGCTTACTAGTCATACTCTGTGTCCTAACTTTGATCTAAGCTGTGACAATCCTTGTATGTGTCAAATGCCTATGCTTCACAACACTCTTTGTGAAGCCTATCCTCCTAACTGCACTGTAGGGCATGTCACCAAAAGCTTCAGAATGGATTATGGACAGTGGATGCACAAATCATATGACTGGTGATCGAAGTCTTCTCATGGACTCAACCTTACGTCCATCCGACAAAAGTCACATCACATTTGCTGACACTGGTAAAAGCAAGGTATTGGGTCTAGGTAGGGTTGCAATCTCAAATGATCAACACATGGATAAAGTGATGCTTGTTGAATCCCTTGGTTTCAACTTAATGTCTGTCTCAATGCTTTGTGACTTGAACATGATTGTGCTATTCGGAAAATATTGCTGCCTTGTACTAATGGAATCTGACAAGTCTCTAGT
>NW_021314424.1:0-1355 GCF_002162155.2 Triticum dicoccoides | reverse complement strand
AATTATTCGTGACGAACCTGCATTTGAAAGGAAGCAATATTCCCTTGAAAGAAAGTTGCTTTTTCTCTTCATGATCTGCTTTTGTAAATTATTAGGACTTGCTGTTGAGGGGATATTTCTTGCTGTTACAATTTATATGACCAGGTAGTTGAGATGTTTGATTTGGTTTGGTCTGGTCTAACAAAGCAAAATGTGCATTTATAGGGTTTTTTGGCTTAAAAATAACAATAATAATAATGAAAAGAATGGAAATTCAAATGGCACATGAGCATTTATACGTTTGTTTTGTGTGGTTCATGTTTAATTGATCTTTTGCTCTGTGTTTGCTCCACAAGCAGATGTCTCTCTTTGAACTATGATTCGTATACATGCTATGTTATAATGCAGGTGCCCTATGATCGGCACAAGATTTTTTTTTAGTTTAGGCACATGATTCAAGTTTGAAAGAATCCGGTCGTTCGGTGAGGGAGTTGTGTGCTAGGATGAGAGGTTGGAGGTGTGACATGACCTCCCATGACATCCTTGCCTCTCGGGGAGGTGCTGCTGGATTTGAAGACCACCAGCACCGACGGTGGCGGTGAACCGGCGGACGAATAGATGGTTCTCCAGTGAGAACAATGTGGCGGGGTGGGATTTCAGACCGGTGCTGCTACTCTTCTAGTGCAATGTCTGGTTTTATTGGTGTCATTATTGTGCATCTAGCTAGCTATTAATAGTACATACATTATAGATAGATGTCAAGCTCAAGATTTGCCTGACGATGAGTTGCTTGAAAAATGTAAGTGCTCGATTTATTCATTGCTTTCTTGGCCGATGCACAACCACATTCCTTGTGTTGAGACTGGTGTAAATGATGTAAATGCACATATGTCAGTAGCAATCCAGCACACACAACCACACTCGTCGATGTCATTATATTGTTGTGACTGTGGCGTGCTCCTTCTGCTATGCTTAGCGGTGTCCATCTCATCTCGTTCATCTAGCACAAGCAGCAGCAGATACATATGTAAAGACCTGCATTGTAGGAAGAAAAGAAGAGTATATATGGGATCTACCAGCAGCTTGCTTCTAGTTAGATAGGTAGATACTCTTGAAGCACCGGCGACGCTCCGGCCACCCGGTAATGCTCCATTGCAACGCCAGTCGTGCTCCGACTGCCCGACGATGCTCCGCCCGTCTGGCAATGCTCCATTGCAACACTGGTGGTGCTCTGATGGCCCGATGATGCTCATTGCAGCACTAGTGATGTTCCGGCGGTCCGATGATGCTCTATCGCATCACCGGTACAGCTTCATTGTAGCGTCGACGATGTTCCGATGGCCTAACTATGCTCTATGGCAGCACAGGGATGTTCC
>NW_021314423.1:0-1671 GCF_002162155.2 Triticum dicoccoides | reverse complement strand
CGGCGGCCCCCCGTTGCCGAGACGAGGCGGAGGTGCGTGCGGAAGGGGCCCGTGCTGCTGCTCCAGCGACGTGACCGAGGACCCCTGCGGCTCGCCGTCTTGTGCGCCGGGCGCTGGCTGTCGCGGACGCGTCCCCGCGGTCGGAGATGGTGGCGGATCGCGGAGATGCCGCACGTCGTCGACGTCCGCCTGCGTGAGATCCTGCTGCTTGCGAAGATGCGCCAGATCGGACGAGACTTGCGTGTTGAACGCAAGATGCGCCTCGAGCTGCTTCTCGCCCGCGCACGTGCTGTCGTCGAACCGCGTCAGAAGGGCCTGGATCATGGATTTGAGCTCGTTGGATGATTCTGCCATGGCGTTGAGAACGTGGCGCGTCTGAGCAGAGGGCTTGGACGAAGGAGCCATCGCCTCGCTCTAACTCCAGCCAACCCCACGGGGGATTTCGTGTGGATCTCGCCGGAGCGGACCACACCCCACGCGGTGGATGTTACGGCCGGTGAAAGGAACGGGGAAAAGGGCGCGGCGGAGCAAAATCCGGTGGGGAAAAAGTGGCTCTGAGTACCAAATTGTCACGCACTCGCTGTCTCAGATCGGATCGGAGGGGAAGGGGGATGAGATTTGGGCTTGGTAAAACTAGCTTGCTTTCCAAGGGAAGAGAGATACAGAGATTAGGTGAGGATTCAAATTCAGGTTCAACTCACACACGCCTCCACAGATAGCCCTCACTGGCTTATAACCCACACTACACGCACCCAGTGCCACCCTTACAAGTGGGCCCGTGCCAACTGGCCACAGGGCCCCAACTCACTCGTCCACCGCATCCACCACTGATGATGTAGGTGTGACAGGCCTCGCCGCCGAGGCCGAGGAGGCGCTCAAGGAGATGGTGTCTCTGGGGTACCAGCCGGATGCGTTTCAGTTTGGGTTGGTGGCGAAATGCTATGGGAAGGCAGGTCAATTGGCTGAGATGGAGAGGGTGATTGCATCCATGTCGGACGCTGGCATCCGGCTGGGCACTGGCGCGGCGAACATTGTCCTCTCATGCTACAGCGCTTGCCGTGACCATGGCAAGATGCTAGCGTGGCTGAAGAAGATGCGGAAGTTGCGCGTTGCACCGACAACCAAAGCCTACAATTTCGTGCTCAACTCCTGCCCGACGGTGGTGTCGATGGCTCGGCAATTGGACCCTTCGCTCCCGCTGTCGGCGGCGCAGTTGGTGAGGAAGCTCAAGTCTGCATCTCCATGGCCGGCAGAAGCTGAGGTGGTGCAGGAGCTTCTGGCAGCCTCGTCAGTGTTGAACAAGGCGATGGTTTGGTCAGAAACTGAGGTGAAGCTGAACCTGCATGGGTTCAGTATAACTTCAACCTATGTGCTGATGCTGCAGTGGGTGGACTCAGTGAAAGTGAGCCGCACATTACCATTGGAAGTGTCTGTGGTGTGTGGTGTCGGGAAGCACAGCGATGTCCGAGGTGAGCCCAAAGTGCGGGAGCTGGCACAAGAGGTTCTGAGCCGGATGGGGAGCCCTCTGCAGCTGTCCGTGAGGAACAAAGGCCGGCTCATGGCGAAGCGAGACAGGTTGAAACAATGTCTGGCCACTGAGTGGACTTCCGTGGTGCCTGAGGAGAGCACGGATCAGTCACCCAATGCAAGTGATCAGCACCCATTTTTGCC
>NW_021314422.1:0-832 GCF_002162155.2 Triticum dicoccoides | reverse complement strand
CTTTCATCAGAAACTTGAAATGGGGATGACAGAACCCCCAGTCCCCTCTGAAACCAACTAGGGTTTACTAAAATAATTTTCAATGAACCTGAAATGCCCTTCTAAAATGCCCATCATTTTTGTCTTGGTTCAGAACCTCTGCCAAAAGTGGTGCACATTTTCCTAGGCCATCTTAGGGTTTTTGAATTAATTCATAAATATTTGAATTTGGGCATTTAAAATTATATAAAATATTTAAATGCTCAAATACCTCCAAACTAAAATGTTTCATGTTGGAAATAATCCAACTATGGACCAGGAGTGATTTGGTGATTTTTGAAGTTGCCTAGGTATTTTATTAAATTCAACAAAGTTGCAGATATATTAAATAAAAACAGAAACAGAAAAATATATAACAGGAGGAGCTTACCTGGGCTCCTCCACTGTGCGGCCCAGCCAGCAGCCGGCCCAACCCACCACTGCAGCCCTCCGTCGTCTTCCTCCCCTCGCCCCGAAGCTGCTGCGTGCTCGCACGCGCACGGCCGCGCGGCCACCTCCTGCTTGCCGACGAGCTCCTGGCCGCGTGGACGACTCCCGCAGGCCGTCCCGATCCCCCCCTGCTCTCTCTCACTCTCTCCCGACTCTTCCCTCCTCTCCCTCGCTCTCTCTCTCACACGGCCGAGCACCACCGTCGCCGCCATTCGCCGTAGCAGCCATCTCCGGCCACCCCTCGCTCCCCCGACTAGCTCAGAAGCTCCGCCACGACCCCCTCTTCCTCCCCACCGCTCCACAGCTCCCCGGAAGCCCTGCATCGCCGCCACGTCGCCGTTCCCCTCTTCGGGCTCCGACCATC
>NW_021314421.1:0-995 GCF_002162155.2 Triticum dicoccoides | reverse complement strand
ATGATACCATGCCAACTTGGAACCTTTTCAGAGTTCATTTCAAATGCTTTTCAATTTCATGGTCTTATATCTCAAAATAATCAGTAAATGCATGAAAAATAACAAATGAAGTCAGAAAGGGTTGTAAATTGATGATGTGGGTTTGAATGGTGCATTTTGAACACAGAAAACACAAGGGGGATCAAATAAGTTCAAAAGAAATGAAATCCCTATGTAACAGACGAATTTCCGTATGAAACCCTGATACTTCGAAGGAGATTGTCTGTTTTGTACACGAAGTGCATCCAGTTTTTGCCGTAAGCCTCTCTACTTTCTTGCACATGCTATGTGGGTGAAATGATGATACCATGCCAAAATGGATCCTTTTCAGAGTTCATTTCAAATGCTTTTCAATTTCATGGTCTTATAGATCAAAATAATCAGTAAATGCATGAAAATAACAAATGAAGTCAGAAAGGGTTGTAAATTGATGACGTGGCTTTGAATGGTCCATTTTGAACACAGAAAAACAAGGGGGGTCAAATAAGTTCAAAAGAAATGAAATGCCTTTGTAACAGACGAGTTTCCGTATGAAACCTTGATACTTCGAAGGAGATTGTCTGTTTTGTACACGAAGTGCATCCAGTTTTTGCCGTAAGCCTGTCTACTTTCTTGAACATGCTATGTGGGAGAAATGATGATACCATGACAACTTGGAACCTTTTCAGAGTTCATTTCAAATGCTTTTCAATTTCATGGTCTTATAGATCAAAATAATCAGTAAATGCATGAAAAATAACAAATGAAGTCAGAAAGGGTTGTAAATTGATGATGTGGATTTGAATGGTGCATTTTGAACACATAAAAACAAGGAGGTTCAAATAAGTTCAAAAGAAATGAAATCCCTTTGTAACAGACGAGTTTCCGTATGAAACCCTGATACTTCGAAGGAGACTATCTGTTTTGTACACGAAGTGCATCCAGTTTTTGCCGTAAGCCTCTCTACTTTCTTGCAC
>NW_021314420.1:0-1334 GCF_002162155.2 Triticum dicoccoides | reverse complement strand
GAACACCACAGCGTAATGGTGTGTCCGAACGTCGTAATCGTACTTTACTAGATATGGTGCGATCTATGATGTCTCTTACTGATTTACCGCTATCATTTTGGGGATATGCTTTAGAGACGGCCGCATTCACGTTAAATAGGGCACCATCAAAATCCGTTGAGACGACGCCTTATGAACTGTGGTTTGGCAAGAAACCAAAGTTGTCGTTTCTTAAAATTTGGGGCTGCGATGCTTATGTGAAAAAGCTTCAACCTGATAAGCTCGAACCCAAATCGGAGAAATGTGTCTTCATAGGATACCCAAAGGAAACTGTTGGGTACACCTTCTATCACAGATCCGAAGGCAAAACATTCGTTGCTAAGAATGGATCATTTCTAGAGAAGGAGTTTCTCTCGAAAGAAGTGAGTGGGAGGAAAGTAGAACTTGACGAGGTAACTGTACCTGCTCCCTTACTGGGAAGTAGTTCATCACAGAAAACTGTTTCAGTGACACCTACACCAGTTAGTGAGGAAGCCAATGATAATGATCATGAAACTTCAGATCAAGATACTACTGAACCGCGTAGATCAACCAGAGTAAGATCCGCACCAGAGTGGTACGGTAATCCTGTTCTGGAGGTCATGCTACTAGATCATGATGAACCTACGAACTATGAAGAAGCGATGGTGAGCCCAGATTCCGTAAAGTGGCTTGAAGCCATGAAATCTGAGATGGGATCCATGTATGAGAACAAAGTATGGACTTTGGTTGACTTGCCCGATGATCGGCAAGCAATTGAGAATAAATGGATTTTTAAGAAGAAGACTGACGCTGATGGTAATGTTACTGTCTACAAAGTTCGACTTGTCGCAAAAGGTTTTCGGCAAGTTCAAGGAATTGACTACGATGAGACCTTCTCACCCGTAGCGATGCTTAAGTCCGTCCGAATCATGTTAGCAATTGCCGCATTTTATGATTATGAAATTTGGCAAATGGATGTCAAAACTGCATTCCTGAATGGATTTCTGGAAGAAGAGTTGTATATGATGCAACCAGAAGGTTTTGTCGATCCAAAGGGAGCTAACAAAGTGTGCAAGCTCCAGTGATCCATTTATGGACTGGTGCAAGCCTCTCGGAGTTGGAATAAACGTTTTGATAGTGTGATCAAAGCATTTGGTTTTATACAGACTTTCGGAGAAGCCTGTATTTACAAGAAAGTGAGTGGGAGCTCTGTAGCATTTCTGATATTATATGTGGATGACATATTACTGATTGGAAATGATATAGAATTTCTGGATAGCATAAAGGGATACTTGAATAAAAGTTTTTCAATGAAAGACCTCGGTGAAGCTGCT
>NW_021314419.1:0-3910 GCF_002162155.2 Triticum dicoccoides | reverse complement strand
GCGCAAGGGGAACAAGAACGGAGTTACAAGTGATGATTTCAGGACTTTGAAGCCACCATAATGGGTGCATGAAGCCATGGACGAAATATACAAGATGCCACTTCATAAATTTCGTCCCAAGGCTATTTTAGGTGCTGCGTACCTTATTATTGGGCCAGGCCCATGTAATTTCGAAATACATAAGTATAGGCTATTTTTAGAGTCCGTATGTGTGGGGAAACAAGAGATAGGGTTGATTTCGGACCCCTCCACCAAGGGCCACGAAATTTCCCCCCTCTTCCTCCATATATACAGCCCTTAGGGCATCGTTTAGACTTTGGGTTTGGTTTAGATTAAAAGTTCGCCATAGCTGCACCTTCGCGTACTTCGTTTGTGTTCAACGACCAGACAAAGGCGTCACAGAACCCCACCTTGATCAATAAAGCTTTCATCTTATATTCGCAATATCCAGATTGCAATCTTAGTTTCTTGCTTGTTCTTCGTTTTCTCGCAGGAAACAGACCCTCGTGGTCAGGTTGATCGTGCTCCGGCGTGGTCAATAACCTCTCGGAGTTGGTTTAGCGATTGCTAAGGCGCGACGTCCTCGCACGTTCGTAGTCGGATCGTCAAAGTCGACTTCCACCAAAGCGATATCCATCATCTCATCGAAAGACGGGACACCTTTGCCTCTATCAGGGGAGGATGATGAGGACATGACTACCTTGGATATGACCAAAAATATTGCATATATGCATATTTGTCAGGTGATTTCTAGTGCAAACTATTCAATAATCTATTTATGTTATCCAGAACAAAAATACTTCACACACTTTTGTGTTTTGTCTAATTGCAGGTGTATGGGACATTCGTACAATCCACATATGAAGATATGGAAGAAAGAGATGTTTATTTGCTGTCCAAAAAGTTCTCTCACGTCACTTTTGGCCCAAGAGAAGATAGAGTCCAAGTCTCTCACGTTCTGGATTCAGATTCGGACTGCACAGACATACCTGACTCAAAACGCACACAAGTTTTTCATACGGACTCCGAATTGGGTGATTCTTTTTTTGTTGGAAACTAGATTTCGTGCACTTTCCAACCCAACTGGAATCACCTTCAAATTTGTCCGGAGCGTTGAGTTGTGGACGAAACAATCTGATGCTGCAGCAGAATCCGAGTCAAATTACAAGTCCAAAGGTGTTACATCACCTCCACTTGGGCCCATTGGCCTTGTACGACCTAGATTTAGTTTTAGGCTGCCTTGGGACGTCCTCCCACCTCCTTGGCCGCCATCCCTTGCTCCTATATAAGTAGATCCATCTAGTAGCTTTTCCTTGGGTTTTGTTTGGATTAAAAGTTCGCCATAGCTGCAACTTCCCGTACTTCGTTTGTGTTCAACGACCAAACAAAGGCGTCACAGAACCCCACCTTGATCAATAAAGCTTTCATCTTATATTCGCAATATCCAGATTGCAATCTCAGTTTCTTGCTTGTTCTTCGTTTGCTCGCAGGAAACAGACCCTCGTGGTCAGGTTGATCGTGCTCCGGCGTGGTCAATAACCTCTCGGAGTTGGTTTAGCGATTGCTAAGGCGCGACGTCCTCGCACGTTCGTAGTCGGATCGTCAAAGTCGACTGCCACCAAAGCGATATCCATCATCTCATCGAAAGACGGGACACCTTTGCCTCTATCACCTTCCTTCTCCTGCCTTTCTCTCCCTCTCTCTCTCTCTCTCGTGCACTCTCTCTCTCTCTCTCTCAAATCCATCTGTCGTCTCTATTCTCGTCTCGTAGGAAGCCTCGAGGGGTTGCGCTCGTCCCCGCCGGCAAGCTCACAGCCGCCGTGGATCCTCACCTCTGCGCCCTAGATCCGGCCCCTCCATCGGATCCTGCCATCCTAGTCATGTTCCCCGTCGTCCAGGACCTCCTCCATGCGCCAAGACCCACCGCCACCGCTGCAAAATGTTGACAGGACGCCATGGACGCCCGCCCTGCAGGAGCTTCACCCGATCCTCTACCTCGCCGCAGTCGCCCTCTGCTGCGACAAGCACCGACGCGCCAAGATGTCGTCTCCTTCCTTGCCAACAAGTCCCTGCATCGCTGTCCTTGCACCTGCCGGCCTCCCCGCTTCTGCTCCCTGAGACCGCCACCGCTTCTTCCTGTACGAGAGGAGGACGAGCGCGTCACTCGCAGACCTCCTATGCTCGCACGCATGTGTGAGGAGGACATCAATACCATTGTTACACCCACAACCCCTGCTGCTATACATACTGGACCAATTACTAAAGCTCGCGCACACCAATTAAATTATCAGGTACTTTCGTTTCTTGGTAACGATTCTAATGTTCATGAGAATATGATGCTACCTAAATTGGATACATTTGTTTTGCTTAAAAATGAAGGGCCTAGCTTGGACAAGAAAGATGAACCTTGGAGCAAGTTCAAGCATGAAGATGATGGCATGCGCAAGGGGATCAAGAACGGAGTTACAAGTGATGATTTCAGGACTTTGAAGCCAGCATAAGGAGTGCATGAAGCCTTGGACGAAATATACAAGATGCCACTTCATAAATTTCGTCCAAAGGCTATTTTAGGTGCTGCGTCACCTTATTATTGGGCCAGGCCCATGTATTTTCGAAATACTTAAGTATAGGCTGTTTTTAGAGTCCGTATGTGTGGGGAAACAAGAGTTAGGGTTGGTTTCGGACCCCTCCTCCTAGGGCCACGAAATCCCCCCTCTTCCTCCATATATACAGCCCTTAGAGCGTCGTTTAGACTTTGGTTTTTGTTTAGATTAAAAGTTCTCCATAGCTGCAACTTCGCGTACTTCGTTTATGTCCAACGACCAGACCAAGACGTCACAGAACCCCACCTTAATCAATAAAGTTTTCATCTTATATTCGCAATATCCAGATTGCAAACTCAGTTTCTTGCTTGTTCTCCGTTTGCTCGCAGGAAACAGGCCCTCGTGGTCAGGTTGATCGTGCTCCGGCGTGGTCAATAACCCCTCGAAGTTGGTTTAGCGATTGCTAAGGCGCGACGTCCTCGCACGTTCGTAGTCGGATCATCAAAGTCGACTTCCTCTAAAACGATAGCTACCATCTCATCGAAAGACGGGACACCTTTGCCTCTATCAAGTGGTATCTGATTTCCAGGTTGCTCGGTGAGATTTTACAGTTTTTCGTAGTTTAGGTCGAGTCTGTTCTTCATACCTATAGTCCACGAAAAAGCCAATTTTTTTTAGGGTTAGGTCATCATATCCGAACCAATCTGAGCCTTTGCATAGTCTTTTTAGAGTTTTGCTTTGTTGAATTTGCGGTTGCATCGTCATGTCGAGTTGCTGGTCTTAGCGTCTAGTCCCTTAGAGTTTTGAGTTCTGTTCACAGGTTGTCACGCCGCCACCGCACCATCGTCATCATCATTACCATATACCACCACCCCACCATATACATCGCCGCTGCCATATACAACCACCAATCGGAGTCCACATATACCATCGCCATATACCGCCACCAATCCGAGTCCAGATATACCATCACCATATACAACCACCAGTCCGAGTTCCACCAGATTCATCTCCGCCACCAGTTCGAGTCCAGTATTTGTTGCTTTGTTTTCGAGTTCGAGATCACGCGATACTTCGAGTCGTGACCAAGTCGGACTTCCCAACTTCCGTGCTATCCGTAGTAGAAAAATAGTTCCAAACTCAAAAAAAAGAGGAAAAAAATTCAGAGAGTGCTCCTCCCTTGTTTACGTGCCGCGCCGTGATTTTGTTCGTGTTCTAGGCTCGCGTCTCTAGTACGGTCTAGCCTAGGACCAGTACAATACCGTCGTTGAGCGTTTATTCAACTTTGCATATCTGAATTGATTATTGCTGACATTTTTGCTACCATATCATAAGCCTTCCCAGCTTCACATACATCTACATCGTGC
>NW_021314418.1:0-1351 GCF_002162155.2 Triticum dicoccoides | reverse complement strand
GGGCAAGATGACTAAAACACCGTTCTCCGGTACTATGGAGAGAGCAACAGATTTGTTGGAAATCATACATACCGATGTATGTGGTCCGATGAATATTGAGGCTCGTGGCGGATATCGTTATTTTCTCACCTTCACAGATGATTTGAGCAGATATGGATATATCTACTTAATGAAGCATAAGTCTGAAACATTTGAAAAGTTCAAAGAATTTCAGAGTGAAGTTGAAAATCATCGTAACAAGAAAATAAAGTTTCTACGATCTGATCGTGGAGGAGAATATTTGAGTTACGAGTTTGGTGTACATTTGAAAAACTGTGGAATAGTTTCGCAACTCACGCCCCCCGGAACACCACAGCGTAATGGTGTGTCCGAACGTTGTAATCGTACTTTACTAGATATGGTGCGATCTATGATGTTTCTTACAGATTTACCGCTATCATTTTGGGGATATGCTTTAGAGACGGCCGCATTCACGTTAAATAGGGCACCATCAAAATCCGTTGAGACGACGCCTTATGAACTATGGTTTGGCAAGAAACCAAAGTTGTCGTTTCTTAAAGTTTGGGGCTGCGATGCTTATGTGAAAAAGCTTCAACCTGATAAGCTCGAACCCAAATCGGAGAAATGTGTATTCATAGGATACCCAAAGGAAACTGTTGGGTACACCTTCTATCACAGATCCGAAGGCAAAACATTTGTTGCTAAGAATGGATCATTTCTAGATAAGGAGTTTCTCTCGAAAGAAGTGAGTGGGAGGAAAGTAGAACTTGACGAGGTAACTGTACCTGCTCCCTTACTGGAAAGTAGTTCATCATAGAAAACTGTTTCAGTGACACCTACACCAGTTAGTGAGGAAGCCAATGATAATGATCATGAAACTTCAGATCAAGATACTACTGAACTTCGTAGATCAACCAGATTAAGATCCGCACCAGAGTGGTACGGTAATCCTGTTCTGGAGGTCATGCTACTAGATCATGATGAACCTACGAACTATGAAGAAACGATGGTGAGCCCAGATTCCGCAAAGTGGCTAGAAGCCATGAAATCTGAGATGGGATCCATGTATGAGAACAAAGTATGGACTTTGGTTGACTTGCCCGATGATCGGCAAGCGATTGAGAATAAATGGATCTTTAAGAAGAAGACTGACGCTGATGGTAATGTTACTGTCTACAAAGCTCGACTTGTCGCAAAAGGTTTTCGGCAAGTTCAAGGAATTGACTATGATGAGACCTTCTCACCCGTAGCGATGCTTAAGTCCGTCCGAATCATGTTAGCAATTGCCGCATTTTATGATTATGAAATTTGGCAAATGGATGTCAAAACTGCATTCCTGAATGGATTCCTG
>NW_021314417.1:0-1928 GCF_002162155.2 Triticum dicoccoides | reverse complement strand
CCCGATCCTCTACCTCGCCGCAGTCGCCCTCTGCTGCGACAAGCACCGACGCGCCAAGATGTCGTCTCCTTCCTTGCCAACAAGTCCCTGCATCGCTGTCCTTGCACCTGCCGGCCTCCCCGCTTCTGCTCCCTGAGACCGCCACCGCTTCTTCCTGTACGAGAGGAGGACGAGCGCGTCACTCGCAGACCTCCTATGCTCGCACGCATGTGTGAGGAGGACATCAATACCATTGTTACACCCACAACCCCTGCTGCTATACATACTGGACCAATTACTAAAGCTCGCGCACACCAATTAAATTATCAGGTACTTTCGTTTCTTGGTAACGATTCTAATGTTCATGAGAATATGATGCTACCTAAATTGGATACATTTGTTTTGCTTAAAAATGAAGGGCCTAGCTTGGACAAGAAAGATGAACCTTGGAGCAAGTTCAAGCATGGAGATGATGGCATGCGCAAGGGGATCAAGAACGGAGTTACAAGTGATGATTTCAGGACTTTGAAGCCACCATAAGGAGTGCATGAAGCCTTGGACGAAATATACAAGATGCCACTTCATAAATTTCGTCCAAAGGCTATTTTAGGTGCTGCGTCACCTTATTATTGGGCCAGGCCCATGTATTTTCGAAATACTTAAGTATAGGCTGTTTTTAGAGTCCGTATGTGTGGGGAAACAAGAGTTAGGGTTGGTTTCGGACCCCTCCTCCTAGGGCCACGAAATCCCCCCTCTTCCTCCATATATACAGCCCTTAGGGCGTCGTTTAGACTTTGGTTTTTGTTTAGATTAAAAGTTCTCCATAGCTGCAACTTCGCGTACTTCGTTTATGTCCAACGACCAGACCAAGACGTCACAGAACCCCACCTTAATCAATAAAGTTTTCATCTTATATTCGCAATATCCAGATTGCAAACTCAGTTTCTTGCTTGTTCTCCGTTTGCTCGCAGGAAACAGGCCCTCGTGGTCAGGTTGATCGTGCTCCGGCGTGGTCAATAACCCCTCGAAGTTGGTTTAGCGATTGCTAAGGCGCGACGTCCTCGCACGTTCGTAGTCGGATCATCAAAGTCGACTTCCTCTAAAACGATAGCTACCATCTCATCGAAAGACGGGACACCTTTGCCTCTATCAAGTGGTATCTGATTTCCAGGTTGCTCGGTGAGATTTTACAGTTTTTCGTAGTTTAGGTCGAGTCTGTTCTTCATACCTATAGTCCACGAAAAAGCCAATTTTTTTTAGGGTTAGGTCATCATATCCGAACCAATCTGAGCCTTTGCATAGTCTTTTTAGAGTTTTGCTTTGTTGAATTTGCGGTTGCATCGTCATGTCGAGTTGCTGGTCTTAGCGTCTAGTCCCTTAGAGTTTTGAGTTCTGTTCACAGGTTGTCACGCCGCCACCGCACCATCGTCATCATCATTACCATATACCACCACCCCACCATATACATCGCCGCTGCCATATACAACCACCAATCGGAGTCCACATATACCATCGCCATATACCGCCACCAATCCGAGTCCAGATATACCATCACCATATACAACCACCAGTCCGAGTTCCACCAGATTCATCTCCGCCACCAGTTCGAGTCCAGTATTTGTTGCTTTGTTTTCGAGTTCGAGATCACGCGATACTTCGAGTCGTGACCAAGTCGGACTTCCCAACTTCCGTGCTATCCGTAGTAGAAAAATAGTTCCAAACTCAAAAAAAAGAGGAAAAAAATTCAGAGAGTGCTCCTCCCTTGTTTACGTGCCGCGCCGTGATTTTGTTCGTGTTCTAGGCTCGCGTCTCTAGTACGGTCTAGCCTAGGACCAGTACAATACCGTCGTTGAGCGTTTATTCAACTTTGCATATCTGAATTGATTATTGCTGACATTTTTGCTACCATATCATAAGCCTTCCCAGCTTCACATACATCTACATCGTGC
>NW_021314416.1:0-516 GCF_002162155.2 Triticum dicoccoides | reverse complement strand
CGCCGCCGCCGACCCCCAGCCCGCACCCTCCCCCACTCCACCGTCGCCGATGACCCACCGCACCCTCCACTTCACCTTTTTCATATTCATAAATATTTTCAAATAACAAGTTTGAACATATTTAAAAAAAAATATTACTGTTTTTATAAAAAAATATTACTGTTATGATTTAAACAAGTTTGAACATATTTAAACACAAATAAATACCAAACAGCATTTAAAATGCATAAACAAAACTAAGATCGATTATATTTAAATCGTAGTCTTCATTTACCGATTGTATTTCATGGGCACTTTTTGATATCATGAATGTTTTTAAATTTCATGGGCACTTTTTGAATTCATGAGGACACTCGATCTCGATCCCCCTCCATCTCGATCTCGATTCCCCCTCCATCTCGATCTCGACCCCCCTCCATCTCGATCCCACCCGCACCCTCCCCCGCTAGCTCCACCACCGCCGACGACCCATGCAACCCTCCCCCGCTCCACCGCCGCCGACGAGCACCCGGCCCC
>NW_021314415.1:0-989 GCF_002162155.2 Triticum dicoccoides | reverse complement strand
AACATTGCAGATTTGAAGCCTTATTTGGGTGAGGAAGATGAACTTCCGTCGAGGACGACTTCATTTCAAGAAGGGGAGGATGATGAGGACATCAATACAATTGTTACACCCACAGCCCCTGCTGCTATACATACTGGACCAATTACTAGAGCTCGTGCACGCCAACTAAATTACCAGGTACTTTCGTTTCTTGGTAATGATTCTAATGTTCATGAGAATATGATGCTGCCTAAATTGGATACATTTGTTTTGCTTACAAATGAAGGGCCTAGCTTGGAGAAGGATGAACATTGGAGCAAGAACAAGCATGGAGATGATGGCATGCGCAAGGGGAACAAGAACGGAGTTACAAGTGATGATTTCAGGACTTTGAAGCCACCATAATGGGTGCATGAAGCCTTGGACGAAATATACAAGATGCCACTTCATAATTTTCGTCCTGAGGCTATTTTAGGTGCTGCGTCACCTTATGATAGAGGCGAGGGTGTCCCGATCTTTCGATGAGATGATAACTATCGATTTGGTGGAGACGACTTTGACGATCCGACTACAAACGTGCACGACGTTGCGCCTTAGCAATCGCTAAACCAATCTCCTGAGGTTACTGACGATGCCGGAAGCACGGTCAGCCTGACCACGAAGGTCTATTCCTGCAAGCAATCGAAGAATGAGCAAGAATATGATAAAGCAATCTGAATATTGCAAATATATATGAGGTATTGATAATGGTGGGGATCCGTAAGCGGTCTTGGTCTGGTCGTTGGACACAAACGAAGTACACGAAGTTGCAATGGCTAACTTTTAACTAAACAAATCCCAAGGAAAAGCTACTAGATGGATCTACTTATATAGGAGCAAGGGGTGGCGGCCAAGGAGGTGGGAGGACGTCCCAAGGCAGCCTAAAACTAAATCCAGGTCGTACAAGGCCAATGGGCCCAAGTGGAGGTGATGTAACACCTTTGGACTTGTAGTTTGACTCGGATTCTGCT
>NW_021314414.1:0-812 GCF_002162155.2 Triticum dicoccoides | reverse complement strand
AACTAGCTTATAGAGCTAGTTCAACTCTTATGTAAAATTCTTTGTACTAGGCTATAGAGCTAGTTCAACTATAGTGTAAAATTATTTAAACTGGCTTATAGAGCTAGTTCAACTCTAGTGTAAAATTATTAGTACTAGGCTATAGAGCTAGTTCAACTCTAGTGTAAAATTATTTGTACTTGGCTATAGTGCTAGTTCAACTCTAGTGTAAAATTATTTGAACTAGCTTATAGAGCTAGTTCAACTCTAGTGTAAAATTATTTGTACTAGGCTATAGAGCTAGTTCAACTCTAGTGTAAAATTATTTGTACTAGGCTATAGTGCTAGTTCAACTCTAGTGTAAAATCATTTGTAATAGGTTATAGAACTAGTTCAACTCTAGTGTAAAATCATTTGTATTAGGCTATAGAGCTAGGTCAACTCTATAGTAAAATTATTCTAACTAGCTTATAGAGCTAGCTCAACTCTAGTGTAAAATAATTTCAACTAGCTTATAGAGCTAGTTCAATTGTAGTGTAAAATTATTTGCACTAGGCTATAGAGCTAGTTAAACTCTAGTGTAAAATTATTTGAACTAGCTTATAGAGCTAGTTCAACTCTAGTGTAAAATTATTTGTACTAGGCTATACAGCTAGTGCAACTCTAGTGTAAAATTATTTCAACTTGCTTATAGAGCTAGTTCAACTCTAGTGTAAAATTATTTGAACTAGCTTATAGAGCTAGCTCAACTCTACTGTAAAATTATTTCAACTAGCTTATAGAGCTAGTTCAATTGTAGTGTAATATTATTTGTACTAGGCTATAGAGCTAGT
>NW_021314413.1:0-940 GCF_002162155.2 Triticum dicoccoides | reverse complement strand
TCCCATGCTGGCTGTACCACTGCATCATGCAACAGTGCCTTCAAGATCCAAGGCAATATCACAAACATCATAGGCAATTTGACCAAACTCACAACCTTGTATCTTTGCAGCAACCAACTTTCTAGACACACCCCTCAAGAACTAGGTTACCCTGAGAACGTGGACTTGGACCTTAGCAACAACACACTAACAGGTTCTATCCCAAAACACCTAGGCAATATCACAAACATCTCTCAATTGTTCCTTGACAATAACCAACTTTTTGGCGACATTCCTCGAGAATTAGGTTATTTGGTCAACTTAGAGATCTTGTTCCTTGACAATAACCAACTTTTTTACCAAACTTTGTTTCTATTTAGAGAGAAACATGGCCCACAACGATGAGGCCGGGGGTTCGGGCGGCAAGGCATTCTGGGAGCTGTCCCAGGAGATGGAGGAACAACCTCACTTCTATGAGGACGCCGCCTTCCCCACCAATCCTAAGACCACGGATGGTGCCGCCGAGGATGACCACACTGATGCCACCACTGATGGTGCCGCCGAGGATGCCACCACTGATGATGGCGGCGCACACACAGATGGCAGCCAACCGAAGAGGCAACGGAAGGACCGGCGCCCGATCGTGCTCCGCACCCTCAAGGAGGAAGTTACTGAAGTGGACTCCAACGGGAATCCAACGGCGCCCGAACGAATAGTCAAGGGGTACTCGCTTCAGCTCGGGTGCATTGTCCGGAGCACCGTCTCGATCAACACCGAGAACCTGAGGCATCCTGACCGAGGGAATTTGCGCCACCTCCTCTTCACAAAGCTGCACGAACGATACAAGTTCCCCGCTGAATTTGAAAACACAAGCCTCAAAGGGAATAAAGTGAACAATGCTGCCCTCACGAAGATGAGCAAGGCCCTGTCTACTTGGAAAAGCAATGTGAAGAGAATGATC
>NW_021314412.1:0-958 GCF_002162155.2 Triticum dicoccoides | reverse complement strand
AAATAGACTACCACAAATCGTCCAATGAAAGCACGTAAAACTTCGTTCATTAGTCTCATGAAAGTACTAGGCGCATTAGTTAACCCAAAAGGCATGACTAACCACTCATATAATCCAAACTTAGTTTTAAATGCTGTTTTCCATTCATCTCCCAATTTCATACGAATTTGATGGTATCCACTACGCAAATCAACTTTGGAGAATATTGTAGAGCCACTCAATTCATCAAGCATATCATCTAGCCTAGGAATAGGATGACGATAACGAATAGTAATATTATTAATGCCTCTACAATCAACACACATACGTGATGTACCATCCTTTTTCGGCACTAGAATAATAGGAACAGCACAAGGACTAAGGGATTCGCGTATATAACCTTTGTCGAGAAGCTCTTGTACTTGACGCATAATCTCCTTCGTGTCCTCTGGATTGGTACGGTATGGTGCACGGTTTGGCAGTGAAGCACCGGGAATTAAGTCAATCTGATGCTCAATCCCTCGAATAGGCGGTAATCCCGGCGGCACGTCTTGTGGAAAGACGTCAGCGAACTCCTGCAAAATGTTAGTGACAGCAGGAGGCAAAGAGGAAGGCACGTCCTCGAATGAAAATAATGCCTCTTTGCACACAAAAGCATAGCAAACAGATTTGCTGAAATCCAGCTCATCAATATCAGATTTGGTGGCAAATAAACATGCACTTTTCAATTTAATTTCAGAAGCAACACTAGATGGTTTATTATTAGGCTTCATTTGTTGCTCAAATTCTTTTGCCACAATCTGATTTTCACTCTTATTCGTCTCCTGTTTTGCTTTATTAGCTCTATTAATATCATCTTTCAAAATGGAATCAGGAGTCATAGGAAGCAAAGTAATATTTCTACCCTTATGAACAAGAGTATAGTGATTGTTTCTACCATGGTGTACAGAATTTTTATCAAATTGCCATGGTCTACCAA
>NW_021314411.1:0-3988 GCF_002162155.2 Triticum dicoccoides | reverse complement strand
GGACGAGGGCGGTGGGGACTGCGCCTCGCCTTCCACGGAGGCCATGGCGGGGACGGCTCCCCACTTGCCGGCGGCGGGAACATTGTTGACACCCGCGTTGGCCATAACTACAGATCGACGATCACTGAAGGGAGCATATTGATTAGAATAGGCGAGGGCCCTAAAGCAGCAGAGAATTCGCTACCAAGCAAGACTTGTGGGAAAGAAACGAACACACAAGGGGCGGAGTAAAGCTGGGGGATGAAGAAGAAAAAAAATCCGGTCTTTGGGAGCGAACCAGTTTTGTGTAACGGACACGATATATGGAATTGTGGCTACACGGCGGCAGGCGACAGACACATGTTTATCCATTTATTACTCGTAATTAATTCCTACTCGTTTTTAATATTTTAGCATCATTATCTTCGACTCCCTCCGTCCCATAATATAAGTGTTATTTACACTACTCTACTGTGAAAAATGCTCTTATATTATGGGATAGAGGGAGTATCTTTCATTTATTATTTTCTTTTCTTTTGGGGAAAAAACTTGATTACTCATTGATCAAACTGACATAGCCCATGACGCCCTCCCTCCCATGTGGCCCTCGTGTTGCCTCCCAGGCGCATCGGGGGCGATCTGATCTTTCATCGTGCCGCCTCACCTCGTCCCCCTTCCCTCCCTCGCCGCCACCAGAGACGGCCATCGGCAAAGCCCGGGCGGGTGCATGGGAAGGTGGCGGCGGGGATCTCGGCGCCCGGATCAAAACATATTCACTGCATATTTAAAGAAAGTTATTTGTATTTAAAAAATATTCATCGTGTACTTAAAAAATGTTAATCACAAATTTCTAAAAAAGTTTGCATCACATATTTGTCAAAACAGTTATGCATAAAAATGACCATCATCTTCCGCTGAACCTGCACAAGCTCCGACGTCGACACGAAAGCCATTGGCCATACTGCCGCCACCGTTGGAGACATCTCCTTCCTCGACGTAATTTAGGGACGCCACTGAACCCTCTGATTATGTGTAGCACCTGGATAAGGTGTGTGGGCACCTCAGTAATTAAGGGACGCCACTGAACCCTCCGGTTATGTGTAGGGACGCCACTGAATCCAGTGGGTGTCATTTGTTTCTGAAATTTCATCTGCGAGTAGAGTGGTAGATCATGTATGCGGAAAAAAAATTCAGATTTTTTGGAAAAAAGTCAGTACATTTTTTTTCTGAATTTACTATTCATAACGGGTGCGTGTGTCGAACCATGTCCCAAACAAACATGTTCATTGAAATCTCAAAATTTTAAAATTTCCCAAGCTGAACTGAGGTACGTATTTGGGGAGTGTTAAAAGGAAAGCATAAAAAATGGGAAACGATAGAAATAAAAACCTTCCAGTTTCACGGCATTAATTGAAATTGACAGCGCCCAACATGCGTTTAACAGTGAACAGCACCCTCTGCAAAGCTTTCAGCAGACTTCCAAATCCAAAAAAAGAAAGAAACGCAGTAGTGCTTGCTGGCACGTCCAATTAGTGCACACGAGGCCGGCCGAAACGCAGCCGCGCGCAGATCAGATCGAAGCCCCGAGGAAACCCTTCCCTTCCCAACTTCAATCCCGTTTCCTGTTTCTGATCCAGCCCGCTCCTACGCGACGCGATCGATGATGTACAAGCTCAGTCTGAACAACTTGTGCCAGCAGCCGCGGTGGGCGACGCCGGCATACACCGACCGGCGCGAGGGCCCTGACCACGCGTCAAGGTTCCATTCCACTGCCGCAGTCAGGACCCACGCGAGGGTCCTCCATCGGTGGCGCTGAGTTCAGCTGGCCAGAGTCTGGGTCCCGCACACTCATCCAGGCGCAGGACCTTGCCGCAAGGGCAGCCTTGGAGGACGTCACCGCCAGGGAAGTGTTGGAGCACCCCTCGTCACCTCTGCAACTACTGACCGGTGAGTATGTATGCGCCCTAGCTAGCTAGATCTCGTTTTGTTCAAGATTTTAGGGCTCCTGTTACTGCTAGATGCATGCGCCGTCGCCGCTCCGCCCCTCGGCAGCTACTTTTCGGTGAGTATGTATGCGCCTTAGCTAGCTAGATCCTGTTTTGTTCAAGATCCTCGAGCTCCGGCTAGCGCCAGATATATGCGTCGTCGCTGCTTCTAAGTCAACTACCAAAGCAGACATGAGACTACTCCTAAGAACCTGATCCGCCAGGACTGATGGGGCCTCGTCGTGCTCGACAAGATCACAGAAGATGGACTTGCTAACAGTACATCCAGACTCCATACATATAAGTGGGTTACGTTGCCGGTTGTTTGCATACCACCATATATACTAGTAATAATGTACATGCAATGCATGTTTATATTAGGTTGGATATTAGTTGCATGTTATATTAGGTAAGATATATCTGTTGCACGTTGGTATTTGGTAAGATATCAATTACTTTTTTCGCGGGAATGGTAGGATAATAATTATATTGCAGATTTCATGGGAGGATAGCGTTGAGTCAAAACGTGTTTATAGCCAATTGCAGTGGTGGGTAATTAGAGCGTTAAATGTGTTTGGTGCTCCACATTGGAGCGATTTAAACAGCTAGATAACTTGATTTGACGGTCAAGATGGTTTGGATCTACCCCTTTAGGTCTTTTTATATTGGCATAGATAAGTGGTGTCAACTGTTAAATGAATGTTTAAGCCCTTTTGATTGCAAGCTACTCTTTTGGGGCGGCCGGAGTGGGCGCCGTCCCAACATGACCAGGAAGAGGAAACAATTAATCATCTATTACTCACGTGTGTGCTTGCAAGGACAAGATGGGACTGTTATCTGTGGGGCTTTGGGGCGGCCTGAGTGGGCGCCGTCCCAACATGATTCCCTGACCCTTGGCTGATCAGTAAGCAAGGGCCTAACAACATGATCATAAAGGACCTTCGCACCATCTGTGGGCTTACAATGCGGGAGATCTGGAAGCACATGAATGCCGTAGGCTTTGACGGTGCACGGTTGTCCGTTGAGTTGCTGTTTCGCCATATAAGATTAGAGGGTTTGGTGTGGGTGTCGGCGGGCCTACTGAAAGGGAATGTAAGCCCCTTCTTCAGTATGCTAGCAAGGCGGGAAAGTCGTGAGGAGTAGTGTGTTATGTTGCTAATGTAACTATGGTGGAGGCATTCTTTTTCCTTTCTTCTTTAATATATGATATGCACACTCGTGCATATTCGAGAAAAATATTGCTAGCTACTCAGAGAGCGTCTAGTAGAAATGGATAGCTTATTGGCTATTGAAAATTATTCTTTTGTTTTTTCTGTTCTCTTGATTGGCCTTTACTACCTATATAAATGCCCCTCATGCCAAAAATTGATTTGATTTCTTTTTCGTGTCCATCACGCCGTTGTGACGTTTTTATTCCTGCCACTAAAAATGTGCATGGTGATCGTTTACACATGTTTCTTCTATATTTGTGGTACTCACTAATTTATTTATATATTGCAGAAATACATCTATCTTACAAGTCACAGTTACGAAATTATGCTCAAGACCTACAAAAAGATTTACATTTGTATAACACCACTCAGACTGGTCTGCATCATGAACCTATCTTCAAGTCAACGGTGACCATAGATGGGCGGACATCTGGAAGTCTGCAAGAATATGCTACAAAAAGGGAGGAAGAATCGGCTGCTGCGGCAACTGCCCTAGTGGCAATACGTCAAGAAGCAAAAAAGATCAGAGCAAATGCTTATGGTTTGTTTGATCTATTTTTTTTTATTCTCATGGGAGGCATTTTGCTTGCACCGCCTAACCTCTATATCAGCACTAACATCCTTTGGAATTTATATGTATTAGTAATAAACACGTTCATCACCACCTTGGATTTCAATATTCAAGAACTGAGTAAAAACTGTATTGATTCATAAAAACTGTATTGATTCACTCACTTCATTTAGTGAGAGTTGACAAACTGGATCTCTATAAAATGTTCAGCATAAAAAATAACCCATGTCCCTCCAAAAAAA
>NW_021314410.1:0-1446 GCF_002162155.2 Triticum dicoccoides | reverse complement strand
AACAGTAGTGCTGGGCTAGCAGGACTCCGGGGAACCGGGCTGTAGCGGACTACTATGGCTCGAGGAGCACTAGACTACATTTCCCCATATGAAAGGCTGCCAAGGATAAACAACTAGATTGTCGGATCCCACTCATACCAAGCATTTCAATCATACACCCAATATGCCCGATATGAGTACATACAACATGGCATCACAACAAAACTCTACAACTCAAGTACTTTATTTAAAGGCTCCAAAGAGCCATACATAACATGTTCATACAGATAGGGGTCACATGACCCGACACTCAAGTCATACAAACATACAAGCGCGTGCGGAAGCAACTAGTCTGAGTACAGACTCTAAAAAGAAAGAAGGCTTCTCGAAGCCTGTCTATCCACATAGGCCCTCCATGGCCAGGGTCACTACCTGGGTGGCTAGTCACTCGTCGACGTCAAGGTCTACATAGAACCCATCGGAGGGGGCAGTGTTGTCGTCTGAAACCAACAAATAAGCAAACATGAGTACAAAGGTACTCAGCAAGTCTTACATCAGATCCTACTGTACATGCTTATTCTCAAGAAGGCGGTGGGGTTGATGCAGCAAGCCAGCTTTGACTCTTGGCTAAGCTATCCTACGGAACTCCACCAGTAAAATAGTTTTCGCACACGAGTCCACTACTCACCAACACAATACTCCACCGGGGATCCTCCCTCGTCATCCTACGAGAGGGCCATCCTTGGTACTCACACTTATCTTGAGTCTCTTAGTAGTATCCATTAGCTTGTCTATGAACTGTATATGCAACCAAGTAGTCCTTTACCGCAGACACGGCTATTCGAATAGTTTTATACCCTGCAGGGGTGTACTTCGTCACACATGTTTCCACCACTTAGCGTCTGCACACGACATGTGCTCGGCAGACTTCAAGCGAAAACCGACGTGGGTGTAGACCACGACCTGACTAACCTCACAAGTCTCTAGTCCAGGTTTATCGCCTATTCAGGTTCCATCCGCAAGGAAATCCGGCCGGGGTGTCCTCAACGGCCCCGAATGATGTGAACAGGGTTCCCGCGACACCAAACGGGTGACTCGGTACACCGTGCCACGGTGTATCTACCGCAACATAGCCCACCCTTAGGGTCAGCGCTACGCACGGCCGCCAACACATGTCCTACAAACACCAAAAACTAGTTGCAACTCCTCGACAGAGGCGAGAGGGGTCAGTAAGTCGAGCGGGGTCATATTTGAGGGCCCAATGTGTGGTAGTAGCTGAATCTTAAATCACGCATACAGATCTCAGTTCTTAGGGACGGCCTCAATGAAACAACCCACCATGTACTCCTACATGGCCTCTCATCGATACCTTTACCAAAACATGTTCGACGCATCACTCACATTACCGGCATAGGCATATCACTCTAGCCCATCTCCCAGATGAACCAGACCTGACACAACTCTAAG
>NW_021314409.1:0-634 GCF_002162155.2 Triticum dicoccoides | reverse complement strand
CCGGATTCGTCTCGTCGTTCTGAGCAACTTTCATGTTGAAAATATTTTAATCCGAGTTACGGATTAAAAGATATGATTTTCTAAAGATTTTATTAATTTCTAGAATTTAATTAATTAATTAATTAATTCGAAAAAATGGATTTATGACGTCAGCATGATGTCATGCTGACGTCAGCAGTCAACAGAGTTGACTTGGTCAACCTGACATGTGGGTCCAGGGGGGACCCACCTGTCATCCTCTAATTAGGTTAATTAGGGTTTAGGTTAATCTAATTACAGTTTAATTAAACTTAACTAGTTAATTAAATTAATTAAACCGGATTAATTAACTTAATTAATTCATTAGTTAATTAATTAATTAATAATTAATTTTATTAATCATTTTTATTTTTATTTAATAATTTTATTTTTAATTCTCTTTTTTTTAAACCGTTCTGGGGTGTGGGCCCCCGTTGTCATAGGGCCACTAGGCCTTAGCGGATCGGGCGGTGCGGGCGAAGGGGCACCCGCACGCGAGGCCACCAGGGGCGAGGCGGGGCGCCAGAATCCGGCGGGGTAGGGGGGAAAGGGCCGGCCAGCTCCGGCGAGCGGCGGGAACGGGCAGCAGGGGGCTCGGCGGCAGCGGACGGCGCCG
>NW_021314408.1:0-2797 GCF_002162155.2 Triticum dicoccoides | reverse complement strand
ATGCAATAAATGAAGAAAAAGATAAAAGTGGTAACATAGCTAGTTACTATTAGACTAGCCACAATGGAGAGTAACATACACTAGTAACATACACATATCCCTAGACTATGTTACTACCTTCATAGTGGGTAGTAACATAAGTGTGGTGTCACGCAAAGCTTCATTTATTAGGTTATAGACTCATATTGCATTGGGACATGTGATGTTACAATAACTAGCTAAATTACTCAAACTACCTCTCTCCTCATTAACTCATTGCCACATAAGCAAATTTACTGAGTTGGACTCGATGTTACTTCTCAATTTACTCCCATTGTGGCTAGAGTATGAGTAACATCACACATATCAAGACAAGATGTGTCTATAGCATACTAAATGAAGTACTCCATGTTACCACACATATGTGAAGTATATAGAGGCGGCTAGCACCACGGTATACCTTACCCAGCACCTTGCGACGAGGATCATGGATTATGAGAACCCCATCGTCGATCCCGGTCTTGCAGCCGTCTTTAATTACCTTGTGGTTTCCTATCCGGTTAAAAGTTTCTAGACCTCCATTTACAGGGAGAGTCGTCTGTGCTTTGCATTGCAAGAGATTATGAACACAACAAGACAAGTAACAACACTTGGAGTTTAAGTAAACCAACTCTTGGTATAAGATTTGTTGCCCGGTTGCTATATTTGATCATCAAATTCCATAAATATATTTTTTGCAGCTGTTGTCTTCACAACTAAAATGCATGACCGAATCTTGTCTTTTTATATTAACAAGTGGATTGCTTTGAAGCAGATATTGTGTTCGTGGACAAGCTTATTGTCCATGACTTGGAAACATGAGCCTGGGTGAACGGATTATGATTGAAAGCTCAAATCTCTTTCCTTCAAGTTTGACAGCCAGTTGTTAGCCACTAAGACGAGAACTCCATCAGTTATGGCCTTTCTAATTTGATGTGTTCCAAACTTGTGGAGCTTCATTAGGGGTAAGGGGGCCAATGCCCCCCCCCCACCCAAGGGGTGGCTCAACCTTTTACATGACCTCCGAAGAGCTGTAGATTGAGTGTGATTTTTTCAGGCTCGAGCTATGTGGTATCCTCTATCTGTATCATTCCCTCGAGATCTCAACCATGTTTACCATACCAGCTGCACTTGTGTTCCATCTGCTAGAGCTCTTTTACGGTACCTTCCAATCATCATAAAAAGTTTGTTGTCCGAGAAGGCACAGCGGGACGCGTTGGGCGCTTGTGTGGGCGCACGCTGGTCATGTCGGGTCCGTGGCGTGTGTGTGCGTGAGTACATGCGTGTGGAGCATGGGGGTGCCCGTGTAGGAGTACACCGTGCGTGTGTGTGTAGGGCCATACCATTGGCGAGTGATACATCTCCAACGTATCTATAATTTTTTATTGTTCTATTATGTTATATTATCAATCTTGAATGTTTTAGATTCATTTTATAGCAACTTTATATCATTTTTTGGGTCTAACCTATTGGCATAGTGCCCAGTGCTAGCTGCTGTTTTTTTGCTTGTTTTTACTTCGCAGAAAATGAATACCAAACGGAGTCCAAATGCCATGAAACTTTCTGAAGATTTTTTTTTTACCCAGAAGACACCTTGGGAGCCATGGAAGTGCACGAGGAGAGGCCCATGGGGTCCACTAGGTACCAGGGTGCGCTAGAGGTGGGTAGTGGGGCCCACGGGAGGCCTCTCCACTGACTATCAGCTCTATAAATACTCTACAATCCCAAAACCCTAGGGGAGTCGAGAGATCAGAGTTTCCACCGCCGCAAGTTCCGGAACCACGAGATCCAATCTAGAGGCCTTTTCCGGCACTCTGTCGGAGGGGTCAACGATCACGGAGGGGTTCTTCATCATCACAATTGCCCCTTCGATGATGCGTGAGTAGTTTACCATAGACCTACGGATCCGTATGCAGTAACTAAATGACTTCTTCTCTCTTTTTGATTTTCAATACAATGTTCTCCTCAATGTTCTTGGAGATATATTTGATGTAACTCATTTTTGCGGTGTGTTTGTTGGGATCCGATGAACTGTGAGTTTATGATCAGATCTATCTATAATATTATTTGGATCTTTGTTGAACTCTCTTATGCATGATTGTTAAAGCCTTGTATTCTTCTCCAAAACTTTGGTTTGGTTTGTCCAACAAGATTGTTTTTTCTTGCCATGGGAAGAGTTGCTTTGTGATGGGTTCGATCTTGCAGTGCTCAATCTCAGTGACAGAAAGAGACATGACATGCATGTATCGTTGCCATTAAGGATACAAATATGGGGTCTATACCTATATGAATAGATCTTGTCTATATCATGTCATCGTTCTTATTGCATTACTCCGTTTCTCCATGAACTTAATATTCTAGATGCATGTTGGATAGCGGTCGATGTGTAGAGTAATAGTAATAGATGCAGGCAGAAGTCGGTCTACTAATCTTAGACGTGATGCTTATATACATGATTATTTCTTTGGATATCGTCATAATTATTTCCTCTTTTATCAATTGCTCAACAGTAATTTGTTGACCCACCATTGAGAGAAGTCTCTAGTGAAATCTATGGCCTCCGGGTCTATTTCATGTCATATCATTTTCAGATCTATTAATCTAAAAATCCAAAAATACCTTGCTGCACTTTTCTTCATGTGTGCAACGTAACCAAAGACCCGCAGGAAGTGGACGGGCGGCTTCTCCTCATGCCATGTTAGCCCGTCGAACATTTTCTTTTGACGAGCGGCTCAAGAAAAAAACGACCATAGCGACCACTTCGCCGCGGATACATGGC
>NW_021314407.1:0-1638 GCF_002162155.2 Triticum dicoccoides | reverse complement strand
CACGTGCTGATGGTCCCTTTAAGGTGTTAGAGAAAATAAATGATAATGCATATAAACTTGAGCTGCCTGCAGATTTTGGGGTTAGTCCCACTTTTAACATTGCAGATTTGAAGCCTTATTTGGGTGAGGAAGATGAACTTCCATCGAGGACGACTTCATTTCAAGAAGGGGAGGATGATGAGGACATCAATACAATTGTTACACCCACAGCCCCTGCTGCTATACATACTGGACCAATTACTAGAGCTCGTGCACGCCAACTAAATTACCAGGTACTTCCGTTTCTTGGTAATGATTCTAATGTTCATGAGAATATGATGCTGCCTAAATTGGATACATTTGTTTTGCTTACAAATGAAGGGCCTAGCTTGGAGAAGGATGAACATTGGAGCAAGAACAAGCATGGAGATGATGGCATGCGCAAGGGGAACAACAACGGAGTTACAAGTGATGATTTCAGGACTTTGAAGCCACCATAATGGGTGCATGAAGCCTTGGACGAAATATACAAGATGCCACTTCATAAATTTCGTCCCGAGGCTATTTTAGGTGCTACGTCACCTTATTATTGGGCCAGGCCCATGTAATTTCGAAATACATAAGTATAGGCTATTTTTAGAGTCCGTATGTGTGGGGAAACAAGAGATAGGGTTGATTTCGGACCCCTCCACCAAGGGCCACGAAATTCCCCCCTCTTCCTCCATATATACAGCCCTTAGGGCATCGTTTAGACTTCGGGTTTTGTTTAGATTAAAAGTTCGCCATAGCTGCAACTTCGCGTACTTCGTTTGTGTTCAACGACCAGACAAAGGCGTCACAGAACCCCACCTTGATCAATAAAGCTTTCATCTTATATTCGTAATATCCAGATTGCAATCTTAGTTTCTTGCTTGTTCTTCGTTTGCTCGCAGGAAACAGACCCTCGTGGTCAGGTTGATCGTGCCCCAGCGTGGTCAATAACCTCTCGGAGTTGGTTTAGCGATTGCTAAGGCGCGACGTCCTCGCACGTTCATAGTCGGATCGTCAAAGTCGACTTCCACCAAAGCGAAATCCACCATCTCATCGAAAGACGGGACACCTTTGCCTCTATCATATGCAATATTTTTGGTCATATCCAAGGTAGTCATGTCCTCATCAGCTAGTGACTATGATCAGGAGACATTGGCTCTTATTACACGTGAAAAACATGGTGGAGATGATTCTGATCATGAGACGCAATACATAGCTCCTGAAGACGCTGACAGGTATGAATGTTTAGTCGCTCAACGTGTTTTGAGTGTGCAGGTCACACAAGCTGAGCAAAATCAGAGGCACAATTTGTTCCATACCAAGGGAGTTGTGAAGGAACGTTCTGTGCGCGTCATAATAGACGGAGGGAGCTGCAACAACTTGGCTAGCATGGAGATGGTGGAGAAGCTTTCTCTCACCACAAGACCACATCCACATCCTTACTACATCCAATGGTTCAACAACAGCGGCAAGGTTAAGGTAACACGTACTGTTCGTGTGCATTTTAGTATCTCTACATATGCTGATTATGTTGATTGTGATGTGGTACCTATGCAAGCATGTTCCTTATTACTTGGTAGACCATGGCAATTTGATAAAAATTCTGTACACCATGGTAGAAACAATCAC
>NW_021314406.1:0-1587 GCF_002162155.2 Triticum dicoccoides | reverse complement strand
ATACATCTACGTCGTGCGTTTGACTCTCCCTGGTAATCGCTCTATCCAAGCTTTGAGAGTTTTTGACTACAACGGTTGCCGATCACCGCCTGCTGCTGGGTAAGAACTGGTAAGAATTTGAGATTTGCTTGACGGATTTGTGACACCCACCACCACCACTTGTTCGTAGTCTGTAGGATCATATTCTTGTGTGTTTCTATTGCTGCTAACCATGCCAGGATCACAAGCCGACGAGATTGACTGGGAGAATTTATCGAACAAGGAGCTTCATGATAAGTTTCAGCAAATGATGATTGAACAGGTGCAAGATGTGCTGAACAATTTTGAAGAGGCCATGGAGAAGATCACTGGCCTTGAGAAGACGTTCGAAACAAAGCTCGATAACAAGTTTAATGAATTGCTCGCGCGTCTTCCACCACCACCACCCGCTGCACCTAACGCACCTCTCCAACAACAACAACAACGACTACCTCCACGTCGCGAAATATGTGCATGATGTTGGTGCTGCTGTTGATACTTCTGTGGCTCCTGCTACTGCTGTTGCTGGTACCCAGGAGGATGATGAGTATGCGGGCGATTATGAGGATGAGGTTGATCAAAATCAGATCTACGAGCAGCCACCAGCACCACCACCAGCAGGTCGACCTCAGGTATATATTCGTAATGGTAGGCCTGCACCACCACCTCAGGTACGAGATGATGTCCATATTCCTAAACTGAAATTGAATATTCCACCATTTGAGGGTAGATATGTTCCTGATATATATCTTACTTGGGAGTTAGAAACTGAACAACGATTTACATGTTTACAATATCCTGAGGAGAGACGAGTTGCTGCTGCTGTTTGTGCTTTCACTAGTTTTGCATGTGTATGGTGGTCTGAACATTGTAGATTGTATCCTATTCCAACTACTTGGGCCGCTTTGAAAACTGATATGCGTACGCGTTGGGTTCCACCATATTATCAACGTGAATTGCTTCAAAAATTACAGCGCTTAAGACAAGGAAAAAATTCTGTAGAAGAATATAATCAGGAATTACAAACTGGCATGATTAGATGTGGTATTGTTGAGGAGACATTGGCTCTTATTACACGTGAAGAACATGGTGGAGATGATTCTGATCATGAGACGCAATACATAGCTCCTGAAGACGCTGACAGGTATGAATGTTTAGTTGCTCAACGTGTTTTGAGTGTGCAGGTCACACAAGCTGAGCAAAATCAGAGGCACAATTTGTTCCATACCAAGGGAGTTGTGAAGGAACGTTCTGTGCGCGTCATAATAGACGGAGGGAGCTGCAACAACTTGGCTAGCATGGAGATGGTGGAGAAGCTTTCTCTCACCACAAGACCACATCCACATCCTTACTACATCCAATGGTTCAACAACAGCGGCAAGGTTAAGGTAACACGTACTGTTCGTGTGCATTTTAGTATCTCTACATATGCTGATTATGTTGATTGTGATGTGGTACCTATGCAAGCATGTTCCTTATTACTTGGTAGACCATGGCAATTTGATAAAAATTCTGTACACCATGGTAGAAACAATCACTATACTCTTGTTCATAAGGATAAAAATATTA
>NW_021314405.1:0-984 GCF_002162155.2 Triticum dicoccoides | reverse complement strand
ACCTAATATGCAAGGAACTCGGATTGGTGGTGGATATATGGTGGTGGTATATGGCAGCGGTGGTGGTAGCGGTGGTAGTATATGGATATGGATCGGTGGTGGTATATGGACACGGATTGGTGGTGGTATATGGATACGGATTCGGAGCGGTGGCGGATAAGCGGTGGTGGTAGATGGCAGGGGCGATGATGATGGTGCGGCGGCGGCGTGACAACTTATGACCAGAACTCGAAACTCTAAAAGACTAGACTCTAAGACCAGCAACTAGACACGACGATGCAACCGCAAATTCAACAAAGCAAAACCCTAAAAAGATTATGCAAAGGCTCAGATTGGTTCGGATATGATGAACTAACCCTAATTTTTTTTGTGGCTTTTTCGTGGACTGTAGGTATGAAGAACAGACTCGATCCAAACTACGAAAAACTGTAAAATCTCACCGAGCAACCTGGAAATCTGATACCACTTGATAGAGGCGGAGGTGTCCCGTCTTTCGATGAGATGATGGATATCGCTTTGGTGGAAGTCGACTTTGACGATCCGACTACGAACGTGCGAGGACGTCGCGCCTTAGCAATCGCTAAACCAACTCCGAGAGGTTATTGACCACGCCGGAGCACGATCAACCTGACCACGAGGGTCTGTTTCCTGCGAGCAAACGAAGAACAAGCAAGAAACTGAGATTGCAATCTGGATTTGCGAATATAAGATGAAAGCTTTATTGATCAAGGTGGGGTTCTGTGACGCCTTTGTCTGGTCGTTGAACACAAACGAAGTACGCGAAGTTGCAGCTATGGCGAACTTTTAATCTAAACAAAACCCAAAGTCTAAACGATGCCCTAAGGGCTGTATATATGGAGGAAGAGGGGGGAATTTCGTGGCCCTTGGTGGAGGGGTCCGAAATCAACCATATCTCTTGTTTCCCCACACATACGGACTCTAAAAATAGCCTATACTTATGTATTTCGAAATTACATGGGCCTG
>NW_021314404.1:0-1088 GCF_002162155.2 Triticum dicoccoides | reverse complement strand
AACATGGTCCAATGCTCCGAGTGAACTTCAGTCGGCTGCTGCTGTTCGATCCACTCGGCGAGGAAATCTGCTATTGCCTGGGACTTAATGGCTTTCTTTGCCTCAAACTTGATATCAAGGGGAAGAAGTTCAATCGCCCATTTGGCCACTCGACCAGTTGCATCTCTGTTGTGCAAAATCTCTGATAGTGGAGCGTCGCTGACGACTGTGATTGAATGGTCAGAGAAATAATGAGCAACCTTCTTTGTGGTCATGTATATTCCATACACAAGCTTCTGATAATGAGGATATCTCTGCTTGGATGGAGTCAAGACTTCAGACAAATAATACACTGGGCGTTGAACTTTGAGAGCTTTTCCTTCTTCTTCCCGCTCGACCGTTAGCACAGTACTGACGACTTGTCCTGTGGCTGCGATGTAGAGCAACAGAGGCTCTTTGCTGATTGGAGCAGCAAGCACCGGCTAGGTGGAGAGCAGAGCTTTTAGCTCGGCAAACGCTGCATCAGCTTCTGGAGTCCACTCGAACTTGTCAGCCTTCTTCATCAGTCGGTAAAGAGGCAATGCCTTTTCACCGAGTCGTGAGATGAATCGACTTAATGCGGCCAAGCATACAGTAAGCTTCTGGACATCGTGCACTCGCACAGGGCGTTTCATTCGGAGAATAGTGCCAATCTTTTCTGGGTTGGCGTCGATTCCCCGTTCGGAAACGAGAAAACCGAGTAACTTGCCACCAGGAACTCCAAATGTGCACTTTGATGGATTGAGCTTGATATCATACCTTCTGAGGTTGGCAAATGTTTCGGCGAGGTCAGCGAGCAGGTCGGAACCTTTTCGTGACTTGACAACAATATCATCCATATAAGCTTCCACATTCCGACTGATTTGAGTGAGTAGACACTTCTGGATCATTCGCATAAATGTGGCTCCGGCATTCTTGAGGCCGAATGGCATGGTGATATAGCAGAAGCACCCGAATGGAGTGATGAAAGCTGTTTTTACTTCATCGGGCCCATACAGACGGATCTGGTGGTACCCGGAGTAAGCATCTAAAAAAGACAACCTCTCGCATCCCGCGGTCGAGTCAACAAT
>NW_021314403.1:0-958 GCF_002162155.2 Triticum dicoccoides | reverse complement strand
GGTATCAGTTTTCAGGTTGCTCGGTGAGAATTTCTAGTTTTCCTAGATTAGATTTATTTTCTTACCTATTGTCCAAGAAAAAGCCACAAAAAAGAGTTAGATCTATTCATCCTTGGTCCAAGCCAGTCTGAGCCTTTGCAATTTTCTTTTCATTGCTTGCATAGTTGAATTATCGGTTGCATCGTCGTGTCGAGTTGCTGGTCTTAGTGTCTAGTTCCTTTAGAGTTTCGAGTTCTGTTCACATTAGTCACGCAGCCGCTGCATCATTATCCCATCCGCTGTCCACCATCCAATCCACCAATTTCCACCACGTGCTACGCACTGTTTATTGTCATAATCATAGTTGAGGTCACTCACATCTTCGCCTGATCGAATCTGCATCTTATCTAGTTTGTCTTGGAAAGAGGGAGAAAAAGAAGATAAAGAAAAAAAAGAGAGAAAAAAGGAAAGAAAAAAAAGAAAGAGGGAGAAGAAAAAGAAAAAAAAAGCGTGAGAAAAAAAAGAGAGAAGAAAAAAAATTGGATCTATCTAGAATCAATCTCGTACCTGAATTCGGATTGGAATCTGTTTTGTGCACTGTTCAGTAAAACAGCTTGGCTATTGTTTCACATCATTATCTTTACTGCCGTTGTGATCTTCACTTATATCTTGCTGTCCAGAGCTGCTTTGTATGCTTCATTGATGCTGGTTGTGCTACGACGTGACCTCATTAGTGTTCTAGGCTCGCGTCTCTAGTTCGGTCTAGCCTAGGACCAGCACAGTACCGTCGTTGAGCGTTTATTCAACATTGCATCTTTGAATTGATTATTGCTAATCTTTTGCTACCATATATAGCCAACCCAGCTCCACATATTTCTACACCGTGTATACGTACGCTCCCCTGGCAATCGCTTTACTCAATATTCGGAGTTACTTGACACCGCTGGTTGCCGATCACCGCCTGCTGCATGGTAAGAAC
>NW_021314402.1:0-1008 GCF_002162155.2 Triticum dicoccoides | reverse complement strand
ATGCTTCAAAAGAACGAGACGGAGATAAGATGTCCGTGTCGAAGATGCAAGCTGAAGAGCCTTATTGCGGACCCGGATTCCGGGCAGGTGCGGGACCACCTGCTGTTGCGTGGTTTCATGGATGGCTATCGGTGGCAAGGTGATGAAGATGACTACGAAGTCGTCCATGCGGGCCGGGCAAGAAATGAGGAAGGGCAGCAAGACAACCACCGCGGCTCGGGCGGGCGAGAAGACGAAGAATCCCCAGGAGATGATCACGACTGTGATGCTGTACACAGTCATCATGTAGAAGATGCAGGACATGATGATGAGGAAGATGCCGGAGCAGGCGACGGGCATGATCATGAAGATGATGATGCCGGCGGAGCAGACGACGCTGGACCATCGATGGGCTGGGTGCAGGACCCTCATATTCAAGAGCTGCTTCTCAAGCAGACGGATAACGCAAGAGATGCCGCCCGAGAGAAAGCCAAGATGGATCAACTTGAGTTAGACGCGGTTACTCCATTGTATGAAGGATGCAGGCCCGAGGATACCCGCCTGACAGTAACGCTCATGGCCCTGGAGATGAAGGTAAAACACAAAATGACCGACGCATGCTTCGACGAGAACATGTCATTCTGGCACGAACGTCTTCCCAAGGGGAACAAGTGCCCGACCAGTTTGGAGGAGGCGAAGAAAATCGTGTGTCCTATGGATTTACCGCACGTGAAATACCATGTGTGCATGAACAATTGCATCATTTATCGGGACGAGCACGCGGAGTCTACAATATGTCCGGTGTGCGGTGTCACTCGATACAAGAAGAGGAAGAAAGCTCCTCGAAAAGTGGTGTGGTACTTTCCGATCACTCCTCGTCTGCAGCGGTATTTCGCGGATCCTAAGGTAGCAAAGCTCCTGCGTTGGCACGCGGATAGGGAGGAGAAGAAGCGAGAAGATGACGCAAATGATCCGGAGATAGATAAAAAAGACAAGATGCTGAGTCACCCTAAGGATGCGAGCCAGTGG
>NW_021314401.1:0-1376 GCF_002162155.2 Triticum dicoccoides | reverse complement strand
ACCAAAACCTCCATGATCAAGTCGACCACCGCTGGGATTTCAACTTCAGTCGGATCTGTGGCGCCCTTGGGCTGCGGAGTTTCTTCGGTGAAAGGATCTTCTTTGACTGACGGAGTGTGTATATGCTCCAAGAACACACCACTCGGAATGGCTTCTCTCTTGGAACCTATCTTTGCTAGATCATCAGCTGCTTGATTTTTCAGTCGGGGTATATGATGGAGCTCCAACCCCTCGAACTTCTTCTCCAGCTTCCTCACTGCACTGCAGTATCCAGTCATGGCTGGGCTTCTCACGTCCCACTCTTTCATCACCTGATTGACCACTAAATCCGAGTCGCCATAGACCATTAGGCGACGGACGCCGAGTGAAATGGCCATGCGCAACCCATATAGGAGGGCCTCATATTCTGCCTCATTGTTGGAGGAATCAAAGTGAATCTGGAGCACATATCTAAGCTTATCTCCTCTGGGGGAAACCAGGACAACCCCTGCACCGGAACCATTCAACATCTTAGAGCCATCGAAAAACATGGTCCAATGCTCCGAGTGAACTTCAGTCGGCTGCTGTTGTTCAATCCACTCGGCGAGGAAATCTGCTATCGCCTGGGACTTAATGGCTTTCTTAGCCTCAAACTTGATATCAAGGGGAAGAAGTTCAATCGCCCATTTGGCCACTCGACCAGTTGCGTCTCTGTTGTGCAAAATCTCTGATAGTGGAGCGTCGCTGACGACTGTGATGGAATGGTCAGAGAAATAATGAGCAACCTTCTTTGTGGTCATGTATATTCCATACACAAGCTTCTGATAATGAGGATATCTCTTCTTGGATGGAGTCAAGACTTCAGACAAATAATACACTGGGCGCTGAACTTTGAGAGCTTTTCCTTCTTCTTCCCGCTCGACCGTTAGCACAGTACTGACAACTTGTCCTGTGGCTGCGATGTAGAGCAACAGAGGCTCTTTGCTGATTGGAGCAGCAAGCACCGGCTGGGTGGAGAGCAGAGCTTTTAGCTCGGCAAACGCTGCATCAGCTTCTGGAGTCCACTCGAACTTGTCAGCCTTCTTCATCAGTCGGTAAAGAGGCAATGCCTTTTCACCGAGTCGTGAGATGAATCGACTTAATGCGGCCAAGCATCCAGTAAGCTTCTGGACATCGTGCACTCGCACAGGGCGTTTCATTCGGAGAATAGTGCCAATCTTCTCTGGGTTAGCGTCGATTCCCCGTTCGGAAACGAGAAAACCGAGTAACTTGCCACCAGGAACTCCAAATGTGCACTTTGATGGATTGAGCTTGATATCATACCTTCTGAGGTTGGCAAATGTTTCGGCGAGGTCAGCGAGCAGGTCGGAACCTTTTCGTGACTTGACAACAATATC
>NW_021314400.1:0-1142 GCF_002162155.2 Triticum dicoccoides | reverse complement strand
GCACCGGCGGTGCAAGCTGGATATTCAGATATGCGCGATCTCTATCCTGTGAGATCTGCTCTGCCAGACGTGATGGTTTGGCGTGATGTAGGAGGCATCACCCCACCTCGCGGTCCCCGCAGGCCACCGTTTGTTGGTCCAAGGCCTCATCCTAGCCTCTATGGTCCACAAGCTCCGCGAGACCGTCTGTTTCCGGATGATCATGTTGAACTCCCAGGCTATGGAGGTGACTTTTACGAGGACTACTACGGATCGGTCTGAGTTAGTGGTAGTATCACTAGTTCGCACTAGCTGTGTCGTCTATCGTCCCGCGTGACTCGTGGGATATGACCTAGTTTGTACTCTTTCCGGAGATGTAGAAAAATAATGTATAGGAGCTTGGAATGTCTCCGATGAGATGTAATCCTCTTTTCACCGTAATAGTACTTTGTTTGGTCTTGTACTAAACCCTGTATGGTGTGTATGACGATGGAATAAAGAAGCAGTTTCTGTATCTACCATGTCATACGGATGATCATCTTGCATTTCGAGTTATTCCTTACATTTTTACCCTATGTCGGAATTTTGTCATCCTGACTAAATCATTGTCTTGTTTACCTAGGATGGTCAACACGCGCGCTAACCCTGCTTCTCAAGAGCAGGCCGAAGGCAGTGAAGCCAGGGATGCAAATCTGCCTCATCCTCCTTCACTAGCCGAGGTGATGATGGAAGCTGAGAGAAACAAGCGGGAGACGAACCGTTTGTTGGAGCGTATTGAACAGAATACAGCACACCATCAGAGGGCTAACGTGGTGTCACTCAGTGATTTTATCAAATTGCATCCACCCACGTTCCACCACTCCGTCGAGCCTCTCGACGCTGATGACTGGCTTCGCAGTATCTCCCATAAACTGCGTTCCGCGCTGGTAGCGGAGGCTGACAAGGTCACCTTTGCTGCATATCATCTTGAAGGCCCCGCCAGTCTATGGTGGGAGAATTATGGAGCTATGCGCCCAGCGGGCCATGTCACTACTTGGGCTGAGTTCAGCGAGGCTTTCCGTGAACATCACATTCCGGAGGGTCTCATGGACCGTAAACGTGAAGAATTTTGCAGTTTCACCCAAGGCCGACTTTCTGTGGATGCCTATAGCAGGGAGTTTGGT
>NW_021314399.1:0-1090 GCF_002162155.2 Triticum dicoccoides | reverse complement strand
GTCCCCTGAGCCCAGGCAGGAGGGCCTTTGGTCCCGGTTGGTGGCACCAACCGGGACCAATAGGCATCCACGCGTCAGCGTTTATGTGGCTGTGGTTTTTGTTTTTGTTTTTGAAAGGGGGGGGGGGTTGGGGGGTTTTGGGGGGTTAATTTAGGTGTTTCATATATTGTGCTGTAGCTAGCTAATTAATAGAGAGAAGTGTCCTCTCTTTTGTCCGTGCTTGGTCGACGCTACGTACCATACATACATACGTATAGAGAGGACTAGCTAGACACGCTAGCTAGCTAGTAAGCAAACAGAAGATCGTCATGAACATATATGCATACAGAGAGAAGTGATATCGACCACCTCTCCTTCTCCGAGAGATTGGTCGAACAAACAAGTTCTCGTATATCTATCCGACACTACTGGCTACATATATACAATAATTATCTTTTACAAATATATAATCTCCTAAAATACGGACGCGTGGTCCACATAGTATTCTCCGTCTTCAGCGATCACGTGGTCAAGAAAGAATGCCGCCAATTCCTCTTGAATTGCTCGCATGCGATCTGGTGCTAGGTGTTCACCCCGCATCCGAAACATCTAATTTTAAGAAGGGGGTCAATACATATATATATATATATATATATATATATATATATATATATATGAATGAATGAAACTCAACACAAATGATGGTAATAGAATAAAATTGTGAATATTGTTATTTACGCACTTCATCCGGAGGGCTAGAAAAAAGAACAAAGACGAGAAACATCGAGAGGGCATCACTTCCTTCTGCGATTATGTCCCTCAACAACGCTTCTTGTGCTTCGTCTCGGGGGGTGTCCATAGTTTCTACAAATATTTACAACATGGCAATTATTATTCAAACATGACAGATATGGATATATTAGTGGCAAACGTAGAACTAGCTAGCTAATCACAATAAGGAATCATATTAGTGGCCTCGACGCTGCTTCTCTAGGGTTTGGGGTGGCCTCGACAACGCTTCAAGGGTTAGGGGGTGGCCTCGAGAACGCTTCAAGCTAGGAGGGGGTAATATCGACCCCCCCCCCCACGTGTTGAAGCTATCGGGAGGGGG
>NW_021314398.1:0-2697 GCF_002162155.2 Triticum dicoccoides | reverse complement strand
GGTCTCAGACTTGTGTTTCATCAAGTAGACATACCCATATCTACTCAAGTCATCAGTGAGAGTGATAACATAACGATATCCTCCACGAGCCTCAACGCTCATTGGACCGCACACATCGGTATGTATGATTTCCAACAAGTTGGTTGCTCGCTCCATTGTTCCGGAGAACGGGGTCTTGGTCATTTTTCCCATGAGGCATGGTTCGCATGTGTCAAATGATTCATAATCGAGAGACTCTAAAAGACCATCAGCATGGAGCTTCTTCATGCGCTTGACACCAATGTGACCAAGGCGGCAGTGCCACAAGTATGTGGGACTATCATTATCAACTTTACATCTTTTGGTATTCTCGCTATGAATATGTGTAACATTACGTTCGAGATTCATTAAGAATAAACCATTGACCATTGGGGCATGACCATAAAACATATCTCTCATATAAATAGAACAACCATTATTCTCGGATTTAAATGAGTAGCCATCTCGTATTAAACGAGATCCAGATACAATGTTCATGCTCAAACTTGGCACTAAATAACAATTATTGAGGTTTAAAACTAATCCCGTAGGTAAATGTAGACGTAGCGTGCCGACGGCGATCACATCGACCTTGGAACCATTTCCGACGCGCATCATCACCTCGTCCTTCGCCAGTCTCCGCTTATTCCGCAGCTCCTGTTGTGAGTTACAAATGTGAGCAACGACACCGGTATCAAATACCCAGGAGTTACTACGAGTACTGGTGAGGTACACATCAATTACATGTATATCAAATATACCTTTAGTGTTTCCGGCCTTCTTATCCGCTAAGTATTTGGGGCAGTTCTGCTTCCAGTGACCCTTCCCCTTGCAATAAAAGCACTCAGTTTCAAGCTTGGGTCCATTCTTTGACTTCTTCCCGGTAACTGGCTTAACGGGCGCGGCAACATCTTTGCCGTCCTTCTTGAAGTTCTTCTTACCCTTGCCCTTCTTGAACTTAGTGGTCTTATTGACCATCATCACTTGATGTTCTTTCTTGATTTCAACCTCTGCTGACTTCAGCATTGAAAATACTTCAGGAATGGTCTTTACCATCCCCTGCATATTGTAGTTCATCACAAAGCTCTTGTAGCTTGGTGGGAGCGACTGAAGGATTCTGTCAATGAACGCCTCATCCGGCAGGTTAATGTCCAGCTAGGACAGGCGGTTGTGCAACCCAGACATTTTGAGTATGTGCTCACTGACAGAACTATTTTCCTCCATCTTACAACTATAGAACTTGTCGGAGACTTCATATCTCTCGACCCGGGCATGAGCTTGGAAAACTAGTTTCAGCTCCTCGAACATCTCATATGCTCCGTGTTGCTCAAAATGCTTTTGGAGCCCCGGTTCTAAGCTGTAAAGCATGCCGCACTAAACGAGGGAGTAATCATCAGCGCGAGATGCCAAGCATTCATAATGTCTTGGTTCTCTGGGACGGGTGCATCACCTAGCGGTCCTTCTAGGACATATTGTTTCCTGGCTGCTATGAGGATGATCCTCAGGTTCCGGTCCCAGTCCAAATAGTTGCTGCCATCATCTTTCAGCTTGGTTTTCTCTAGGAATGCGTTGAAGTTCATGTGGACATGAGATTGGCCATTTGATCTACAAGACATATTTTGCAAAAGTTTTAGACTAAGTTCATGATAATTAAGTTCATCTAATCAAATTATTTAATGAACTCCCACTCAGATCAGACATCCCTCTAGTCATCTAAGTGTTACACGATCCGAGTCGACTAGGCCGTGTCCGATCATCACGTGAGACGGACTAGTCATCATCGGTGAACATCTCCATGTTGATCGTATCTTCTATACGACTCATGTTCGACCTTTCGGTCTCTTGTGTTCCGAGGCCATGTCTGTACATGCTAGGCTCGTCAAGTTAACCCTAAGTGGTCTGTATGTGTAAATCTGTCTTACACCCGTTGTATGTGACCGTAAGGATCTATCACACCCGATCATCATGTGGTGCTTCAAAACGACGAACTTTAGCAACGGTGCACAGTTAGGGGGAACACTTTCTTGAAATTATTATAAGGGATCATCTTATTTACTACCGTCGTTCTAAGTAAACAAGATGCATAAAACATAATAAACATCACATGCAATTATATAGTAGTGACATGATATGGCCAATATCATATAGCTCCTTCGATATCCATCTTCGGGGCTCCATGATCATCTTCGTCACCGGCATGACACCATGATCTCCATCATCATGTTCTCCATCATTGTGTCTTCATGAAGTTGTCACGCCAATGACTACTTCTACTTCTATGGCTAACGCGTTTAGCAATAAAGTAAAGTAATTTACATGGCATTCTTCAATGACACGCAGGTCATGCAAAAAAATAAAGACAACTCCTATGGCTCCTGCCGGTTGTCATACTCATCGACATGCAAGTCGTGATTCCTATTACAAGAACATGATCTCATACATCACAATATACTATTCATCATTCATCACAACTTCTGGCCATATCACATCACATGACAATTGCTGCAAAAACAAGTTAGACGTCCTCTAATTGTTGTTGCATCTTTTACGTGGCTGCAATTGGGTTCTAGCAAGAACGTTTTCTTACCTACGAATAACCACAACGTGATCTTGTCAACTTCTATTTACCCTTCATAAGGACCCTTTTCATCGAATCCGCTCCAACTAAAGTGGGAGAGA
>NW_021314397.1:0-1162 GCF_002162155.2 Triticum dicoccoides | reverse complement strand
TTTACATCAGTGTATCAAATATATAGATCGGACAGGTGATACAGTCAGAATATTTGCTGATAAGAAGCCATTCACAATAGCTGAATCTTTCTATGCTGATGCAAAGTTCTACTTCGAGCCTGTTGATAAGGTGCAAAAGCCAAAATCCTGGAAAATACCCGAGTCAAATGTGGTAGAACAAGAGGTCGCAGAACCCTCGTCAAAGAAAAAGACCTACCAGTATATACCAAGCAACCAAAGGAAGAAGGGTGACCCAATATTTCGTGTCATAGACAAATCCCATGACATGAAAGGTACTAATTTCCCTACGCCTTTACCTCCTTTGGTACAATATAGAATAAAACAATCCCAAAAAGAGCCGCGTCATTCAAACATTGGTGAAAGTGAAAATAAAAATATAACACAAATATCTATGCTTAACAAAGATGATGAATCTTTACCCATTTCTTTGTATGATAACAGGGTCTTGTACATGATGCAGCAAATGGGTTATGACATCGCCACTGGCCCGTCCCTATGTGATGGCTGGGGACAGCTAGCACCATTCGAAAAGGTGTTATCTCAAGAACAACTCGAAGCTCTGCACGAAGACCATGTTTTAAAAGAAATGAAGCATGGGTTAGGATATGAGGTTTGTATGGCTTCGACTGAGTATACGGAAATGACGGAAGCATCTCCAAAAATGGAGGATGGCAACCAATGCATCGTGGATGACTTGGAAGAAATAAATATTGGTACGGCTGATGACCCTCGTCCAATTTTTATTAGCAAACATTTGTCCCAAGAAAATAAACTAAAATATCATGAGTTCCTGCGTGCAAATAGAGATGTATTCGCTTGGACTTATGAAGAAATGCCTGGGTTGGACCCAAACATGGCCGTCCATCGCCTTGCTGTGCGAGATGACGCCACACCAGTGAAGCAAGCTCAAAGAAAATACCGGCCTGAAATACTTCCACAAATAGAAGCCGAGGTCGACAAACTCATAGCCGCAGGGTTCATTAGAGAAGTCAAATACCCCATATGGGTCTCTAGTATTGTACCCGTTAAAAAGAAGAATGGTCAAACACGCATATATGTAGATTTCAGGGATATGAATAAAGCATGCCCCAAAGATGATTTCCCAATACCCATCTCTGAAATACTAGTCGATGCTACTATG
>NW_021314396.1:0-963 GCF_002162155.2 Triticum dicoccoides | reverse complement strand
ATTATTTTTTGCGCCTTGTGACAAACATATCGCACGTGCGCGATATATATTAATCCCGTTATATTATTTTTGACGTTTGCGATATGTTTAAGCTCGATGCTCATTGCTCGCGCGTCTTGGGGCGGCTTTGTGGCGCGAAGAGCGCTTTCTGAAAGGGGTGGAAAAAACTCGTGTTGCTGCGGTATGGAGGGAGGGGTGGAAACCGTGGAAAACTCGTCTCCGTGATTGAGCGGGAGAGTAAGTAGTATAGGACATTATCCATTGTTAGGGAACGGTTGTAATGGTAGTGAGAATGTAGAATCGTCTTTGGAGCGGACCTGGGAGTGGCAAGCATAAGGGACGAAGACGGGGAAACATGTTGGATGCGATCATACCAGCACTAAAGCACCGGATCCCATCAAAACTCCGAAGTTAAGCGTGCTTGGGCGAGAGTAGTACTAGGATGGGTGACCTCCTGGGAAGTCCTCGTGTTGCATTCCTTTTATAATTATTTTTTGCGCCTTGTGACAAACATATCGCACGTGCGTGATATATATTAATCCCGTTATATTGTTTTTGACGTTTGCGATATGTTTAAGCTCGATGCTCATTGCTCGCGCGTCTTGGGGCGGCTTTGTGGCGCGAAGAGAGCTTTCTGAAAGGGGTGGAAAAAACTCGTGTTGCTGCGGTATGGAGGGAGGGGTGGAAACCGTGGAAAACTCGTCTCCGTGATTGAGCGGGAGAGTAAGTAGTATAGGACATTATCCATTGTTAGGGAACGGTTGTAATGGTAGTGAGAATGTAGAATCGTCTTTGGAGCGGACCTGGGAGTGGCAAGCATAAGGGACGAAGACGGGGAAACATGTCGGATGCGATCATACCAGCACTAAAGCACTGGATCCCATCAGAACTCCGAAGTTAAGCGTGCTTGGGCGAGAGTAGTACTAGGATGGGTGACCTCCTGGGAAGTCCTCGTGTTGCATT
>NW_021314395.1:0-1613 GCF_002162155.2 Triticum dicoccoides | reverse complement strand
GTCGGAGGTCTTATACCTCTTGACGTGGGCACGAGCCTGAAATCCTAATTTCAGCCCTCGAAACATCTCATATGTTCCGCGACGTTTCGAAAACGTCTTTGGTGCCTCTACTTAAACCATTTAACTGAACTATCACGTAGTTATCAAAACGTGTATGTTCGATGTTCGAAACATCCACAAACGACGTTTGGGGTTCAGCACACTAAGCGGTGCATTAAGGACATAAGCTTTCTACTGATCGCATAATTGCTATTTTCAACTTTCAACTATATTTTCTCTAGGAACATATCTAAAACAGTAGAACTATAGCGCGAGCTACGACATAATTTGCAAAAGGTCTTTTGACTATGTTCAGGATAATTAAGTTCATCTTATGAACTCCCACTCAGATAGACATCCCTCTAGTCATCTAAGTGATTACATGATCCGAGTCAAACTAGGCCGTGTCCGATCATCACGTGAGACGGACTAGTCATCATGAGTGAACATTTTCATGTTGATCGTATCTTCTATACGACTCATGCTCGACCTTTCGGTCTCCGTGTTCCGAGGCCATGTCTGTACATGCTAGGCTCGTCAAGTTAACCCTAAGTGTTTTCGCTGTGTAAAACTGTCTTACACCCGTTGTATGTGAACGTAAGAATCTATCACACCCGATCATCACGTGGTGCTTCGAAACGACGAACTGTAGCAACGGTGCACAGTTAGGGGAGAACACTTCTTGAAATTTTAATGAGGGATCATCTTATTTACTACCGTCGTTCTAAGCAAATAAGATGTATAAACATGATAAACATCACATGCAATCAAATAAGAGTAGTGACATGATATGGCCAATATCATATAGCTCCTTTGATCTTCATCTTCGGGGCTCCATGATCATCTTGTCACCGGCATGACACCATGATCTCCATCATCGTGTCTTCATGAAGTTGTCACGCCAACGACTACTTCTACTTCTATGACTAACGCGTTTAGCAATAAAGTAAAGTAGTTTACATGGCGTTCTTCAATGACACGCAGGTCATACAAAAAATAAAGACAACTCCTATGGCTCCTGCCGGTTGTCATACTCATCGACATGCAAGTCGTGAATCCTATTACAAGAACATGATCAATCTCATACATCACATATATCATTCATCACATCCTTTGGCCATATCACATCACATAGCATACCCTGCAAAAAACAAGTTAGACGTCCTCTAATTGTTGTTGCATGTTTTACGTGGCTGCTATGGGTTTCTAGCAAGAACGTTTCTTACCTACGCATGAACCACAACGTGATATGCCAATTGCTATTTACCCTTCATAAGGACCCTTTTCATCGAATCCGATCCGACTAAAGTGGGAGAGACAGACACCCGCCAGCCACCTTATGCAACTAGTGCATGTTTGTCGGTGGAACCGGTCTCACGTAAGCGTACGTGTAAGGTTGGTCCGGGCCGCTTCATCCCACGATGCCGCCGAATCAAGATAAGACTAGTAACGGCAAGCATATTGAACAATATCGACGCCCACAACTACTTTGTGTTCTACTCGTGCAAAGAATCTACGCAATAGACCTAGCTCATGATGCCACTGTTGGGGAACGTAGCAGAAATTCAAAAATT
>NW_021314394.1:0-4388 GCF_002162155.2 Triticum dicoccoides | reverse complement strand
AAGTTGGTCAGGGTAATGACTGAGGCTGGATACCGCTGGTATCCTGAGTACACGGTCGAAGAGCAATTCCGAGACTTTAATCAAAGCCAGTATCTCTGCACTGTCAGGATATTTCCATCTTATCCTGGATCCACCGAGCCTCTTCACTGCTCATATGGACTCGGGGTTACCATTGAGATGGCTGTGCAGGACGCCGCCTACTCTATGATGACCATTATGCGAGTCAGATCTGGTATATTTCGGGACTCTGATTTCCGGTATATGCCAGGATCACTTCCGGGAGCACAAGGGTATCTCCAGGCTATTTATGCTGACCCCACTCAGGAGGATTCACGGACTCGCACCACTGCTGAGATGCTCGAGGATAAGGACCATGAAAATCGGGCCTTGAGGTTAGAGCTCTTCAACACCCGTGCTGACCACTGGGCCACTTTGACTCGGTTCGCACCGGCGGTGCAAGCTGGATTCTCAGATATGCGCGATCTCTATCCTGTGAGGTCTGCTTTGCCAGACGTGATGGTTTGGCGTGATGTAGGAGGCATCACCCCACCTCGCGGTCCCCGCAGGCCACCGTCTGTTGGTCCAAGGCCTCATCCTAGCCCCTATGGTCCACAAGCTCCGCGAGATCGTCTGTTTCCGGATGATCATGTTGAGCTTCCAGGCTATGGAGGTGACTTTTACGAGGACTACTACGGATCGGTTTGAGTTAGTGGTAGTATCACTAGTTCGCACTAGCTGTGTCGTCTATCGTCCCGCGTGACTCGTGGGATATGACCTAGTTTGTACTCTTTCCAGAGGTGTATAAAAATAATGTATAGGAGCTTGGAATGCCTCCGATGAGATGTAATCCTTTTCTCACCGTAATAATACTTTGTTTGGTCTTGTACTAAACCCTGTATGGTGTGTATGACGATGGAATAAAAGAAGCAGTTTCTATTTTTACCATGTCATATGGATGATCATCTTGCATTTCGAGTTATTCCTTACATTCTGTATCCTATGTCGGAATTTTATCATTCTGACTAAATCATTGTCTTGTTACCTAGGATGGTCAACACGCGCGCTAACCCTGCTTCTCAAGAGCAGGCCGAAGGCAGTGAAGGCAGGAACGAAAATCTGCCTCATCCTCCTTCACTAGCCGAGGTTATGATGGAAGCTGAGAGAAACAAGCGGGAGACCAACCGTTTGTTGGAGCGTATTGAACAGAACACGGCACACCATCAGAGGACTAACGTGGTGTCACTCAGTGATTTTATCAAATTACATCCACCCACGTTCCACCACTCCGTCGAGCCTCTCGACGCTGATGACTGGCTTCGCAGTATCTCTCACAAACTGCGTTCCGCGCTGGTAGCGGAGGCTGACAAGGTCACCTTTGCTGCATATCATCTTGAAGGCCCCGCCAGTCTATGGTGGGAAAATTATGGAGCTATGCGCCCAGTGGGCCATGTCACTACTTGGGCTGAGTTCAGCGAGGCTTTCCGTGGGCTTGCCCCGTCCTATTCGTCAAGAAGAAGGATGGTACGGACCGGATGGTTGTAGATTACCGACCTGTCAATTTGGTCACAATCAAGAACAAATATCCGCTTCCCAGGATCAACGACCTGTATGATCAGCTCGCTGGATCCTCAGTCTTCTCCAAGATGGATTTGAGGTTGGGCTACCATCAAATCAAAATCAGAAACGGGGACATTCCTAAAACGGCCTTTGTTACTCGTTATGGCCAATACGAGTACACCGTCATGTCCTTCGGTTTAACCAACGCTCCAGCCACCTTTTCTCGGTTAATGAACTCAATCTTCATGGAGTATTTGGATAAATTCGTTGTAGTTTACCTCGATGATATACTCATCTACTCCAAGAACGAGGAAGAACATGCCGAACATCTAAGGCTAGTGTTGCAGAAACTTCGAGAGCATCGCCTTTATGCCAAATTTTCTAAATGTGAATTCTGGTTGCCAGAAGTGACCTATCTGGGTCATGTAATATCTGGTAAAGGTATTGCTGTTAACCCTGAGCGAGTTCAAGCCGTCCTTAATTGGACTCCACCTGAATCGGTCAAGCAAGTTCGGAGTTTTCTAGGCTTAGCGAGCTATTGTCGTCGCTTTGTCGAGAACTTCTCCAAGGTTGCCAAACCTCTAACCGAACTCCTCAAGAAAGATAAGAAGTTCGAGTGGACTCCACAATGTGAGCACAGCTTTCAGGAACTGAAAAGACGCCTGACTTCTGCTCCCGTACTGGTACCGCCAGACTTCTCCAAAGACTTTGTTATCTACTGCGACGCCTCGCGACAAGGACTAGGTTGCATTCTCATGCAAGATCGACACGTAATTGCCTACGCGTCACGGCAATTGCACCCACACGAGGAGAATTATCCTACTCATGATCTAGAGCTTGCAGCTGTAGTCTATGCACTTAAGACCTGGCGACATTACCTCCTCGGTAATCGTTGCGAAATATTCACTGATCACCAAAGTTTGAAGTACATCTTCACCCAACCGGATCTGAACCTCAGGCAAAGACGTTGGGTTGAATTGATCACAGACTTCGACTTAGGAATAACCTACACCCCAGGGAAAGCCAACGTCATGGCTGATGCGCTAAGTCGTAAATCTTATTGTAACAATCTGATGTTACAACAAAGTCAACCGCTTCTCCATGAGGAATTTCGGAAGCTTAACCTTCATATTGTTCCTCAAGGATTTCTTTCCACCTTGGTGGCGAAACCTACTCTTACGGATCAAATCATCGCTGCCCAAAAGCGAGATAAGGGAATATCTAAAATCAAAGAGAACATTGCTAGCGGAGGTGCTAGTTGTTTTCTCCACAAATGATCATGGTGTTGTGTACTTTGAGAACCGTCTAGTGGTTCCCAAGAACCAGCATCTACGGCAGTTGATCCTTAAGGAGGCTCATGAATCCCCTCTCACCATTCATCCCGATAGTACTAAGATGTATCAGGACCTACGCCAGAGGTTCTGGTGGACTAGGATGAAGAGAGAAATTGCTCAGTATATTGCAAATTGCGACGTCTGTCGTCGTGTAAAAGCAGAGCACCAACGGCCTGCTGGCACCCTTCAACCCTTAGCTATTCCTGAATGGAAATGGGATAAAATTGGTATGGATTTCATTACCGGTTTTCCCAGGACCAAGAGAGGGAATAATGCTATCTTCGTCGTTGTCGATCGTCTTTCCAAAGTAGCCCATTTCCTACCTGTTCGTGAGAGTATAACCGCTAGTCAATTGGCAGACTTATACATCTCCCGTATAGTGTCCCTTCATGGTGTTCCTTTGGAAATTAACTCGGATCGAGGAAGCCTTTTCACCTCTCGATTTTGGGAAAGTTTCCAAAATGCTATGGGAACCCGTCTCTCCTTTAGCACCGCATTCCACCCTCAGTCGAGTGGTCAAGTGGAACGCGTCAACCAGATTCTAGAGGACATGCTTCGAGCCTTTGTTATCTCATTCGGAATGGACTGGGAAAAGTGCCTTCCATTTGCCGAATTCGCTTACAACAACAGCTATCAATCTAGCTTGGGTAAAGCCCCTTTTGAAGTTCTCTATGGACGACGGTGTCGAACACCCCTTAACTGGTCAGAGACCGGGGAAAGACAATTCTTGGCCCGGATATGATTCAGGAAGCAGAAGAACAAGTTCGCATCGTTCGTGAAAAGTTGAAAACAGCCCAATCTCGTCAAAAGAGTCAATATGACCGAAAACATAAGGCTATGACTTTTGAGGTTGACGAGAAGGCTTATCTTCGGGTCACCCCTCTGAAGGGAACCCATCGTTTCGGTATCAAAGGCAAATTGGCTCCTCGTTACATTGGACCTTTTCGCATTCTTGCCAAACGAGGGGAAGTTGCCTACCAGCTGGAACTACCTCCGCATCTCTCCAGAGTCCACGATGTCTTCCACGTTTCTCAACTCAGGCGTTGCTTCTCGGATCCTACCCGTGGAGTGGACCACGAAACGCTTGATCTCCAAGATAACCTTACATATCGAGAGTACCCCGTTCGTATCCTCGATCAGGCCGAACGTATCACCCGACGTCAGAACATCAAGTTCCTCAAAGTACAATGGTCGCACCATTCTGAGGATGAAGCAACCTGGGAAAGGGAGGATCGTCTTCGACTCGAGTACCCCGCCTTCTTCCCGGAGGAACCCAAATCTCGGGACGAGATTCTTTTGAGTGGGGGTGAGTTGTCACACCCTAGCTAGTCATGCATTAGAGTGTTGCATCATGTTTACTCTTTCATCAGAAACATTGAAATGGGGATCTGTGAAACCCTCAGAATCATTTTGAAAATGACCCAAATAAAAATTTCTCCAAAAGGGTCCAAGAAAATGCTCATGTTGATCTCTGAAAATATTGGACAGAGATAAAAA
>NW_021314393.1:0-1912 GCF_002162155.2 Triticum dicoccoides | reverse complement strand
GACATGTAAGCGCATCTTGGGGTTCAACAACTACGGAAATTGCATCATGACCGCAAAACAGTGAGTAATAGTCCATGAAACGGGCCAGAATCGTCAAAAACCGTGAGTGTTGATGTCTGACACGTAAACGCACCCCGGGGTTCGTTAATTGTGGAGATCACTCTGGGACCCCAAAAAAGTGAGTAATAGTCCACAAAACAGGCCAGAATCAGCCAAAACTGTGACTGTTGATGACCAACATGTAAGCGCACCTTCGTTCTTAAACTATGGAAATCGCTTTGGATCCCTAAACGGTGAGTAATAGTCAATGAAACGGGTCAGAATTGGCCAAAACTGTGAGTGTTGACGACGGGCACGTAAACGCACCCCAGGGATCGTCAATCATGGAAATCAATCTCGGCCCCACAACGATGAGTAACAGTGCACAAAATGTACCAGAATTAGCCAAAATTGTGAGTGTTGTTGACCGACACGTAAACGCACCCCGGTGTTCGTCAATCATGGAAATCACTTCGGGACCCCAAAACTGAGTAATAGTCCAAGAAACGGGCCAGAGTCGGCCCGAACTGCGAGTCTTGATGACCAACACGTAAGCACATCTTGGGGTTCGACAACCATGGAAATCGCTTTGGGACTCCAAAATGGTGAGTAATAGTCCATGAAAGAGCCCTGAATCAGTAAAACCTAGGGTTATTGATCAACGATACATGAACGCACCTCGGGGTTCATCAATCATGGAAATCGCTCAGGGACCCGAAATCAGTGAGTAATAGTCCGTGAAACGGGACAAAATTGGCCAAAACTGCAAATGTTGATGATGGACACAGAAACACACCGGTGTTCGTCGATCGTGGAAATCACTACGTGACCCAACAACTGAGTAATAGTCCAAGAAACGGGCCAGAATCGACCAAAACTATGATTGTTGATGACCAACACGTAAGCGCACCTTGGGGTTCGACAACCATGGAAATCGCTTTGGGACCCCAAAAAGGTGAGTAATAGTCCACGAAACGGGCCAGAATCGACAAAAACCACGAGTGTTGATGACCGACACGTAAACACACCACGGGTTTTGTTAATCGTGGAAATCACTGCGGGACCCCAAAACAGTGAGTAATAGTCAACGAAACGGGCCAGAATAGGCCAAAACTATGAGTGTTGATGACCGACATGTAAGCGCATCTTGGGGTTCAACAACTACGGAAATTGCATCATGACCGCAAAACAGTGAGTAATAGTCCATGAAACGGGCCAGAATCGTCAAAAACCGTGAGTGTTGATGTCTGACACGTAAACGCACCCCGGGGTTCGTTAATTGTGGAGATCACTCTGGGACCCCAAAAAAGTGAGTAATACTCCACAAAACAGGCCAGAATCAGCCAAAACTGTGACTGTTGATGACCAACATGTAAGCGCACCTTCGTTCTTAAACTATGGAAATCGCTTTGGATCCCTAAACGGTGAGTAATAGTCAATGAAACGGGTCAGAATTGGCCAAAACTGTGAGTGTTGACGACGGGCACGTAAACGCACCCCAGGGATCGTCAATCATGGAAATCAATCTGGGCCCCACAACGATGAGTAACAGTGCACAAAATGTACCAGAATTAGCCAAAATTGTGAGTGTTGTTGACCGACACGTAAACGCACCCCGGTGTTCGTCAATCATGGAAATCACTTCGGGACCCCAAAACTGAGTAATAGTCCAAGAAACGGGCCAGAGTCGGCCCGAACTGCGAGTCTTGATGACCAACACGTAAGCACATCTTGGGGTTCGACAACCATGGAAATCGCTTTGGGACTCCAAAATGGTGAGTAATAGTCCATGAAAGAGCCCTGAATCAGTAAAACCTAGGGTTATTGATCAACGATACATAAACGCACCCCGGGGTTCATCAATCATGGAAAT
>NW_021314392.1:0-632 GCF_002162155.2 Triticum dicoccoides | reverse complement strand
CGACCCCCCGCACCCTCGATTCCCCTACTCAACCGCCGCCGCCGACCCCCCGCACCCCGCGCACCGTCTTATAAAAAAATAAGTATCAAACAGCTTTTTAAATGCTACTGTCTTATAAAAAAATATTACTGTTATTATTTAAACAAGTTTGAACATATTTAAACACAAATAAGTATCAAACAGCTTTTTAAATGCTAAAAAAAATTGTGGAGCCTGGGAGTCGAACCCAGGACCTCCTGGTGTGAGAACTGGCTGCTGACCAGTCGAGCTAGTAGAGGGGACTTGATGTGGATCAGTTCTGGTGGTACATAACCTGTTGGCTCGAGTTGAAAAAAAAATACTAATGGCGCACCACGGTGAGGTGCGCCATTAGTATGGATATGCTAATGGCGCACCACGGTGAGGTGCGCCATTAGTATTGTGCCCGATCCCCCCTTCCCTCTCCCCCTTCGCCCGATCCCCCTTCCCTCTCCCCCTCGCCAGTTCCCTCTCCCTCTCGATCCACCGCCGCCGCCGCCGCTGCCCTGACCCACTGCTCGCCCTCGCCCTCGCCCTCTCCCTCCCTCGCCCTCTCCTCGCCTTCCCTCTCCCTCGCCCTAGATCCCCTTCCCCTCTCCTCTCCCGACGCCGCT
>NW_021314391.1:0-623 GCF_002162155.2 Triticum dicoccoides | reverse complement strand
CCCGCACCCTTGATTCCCCTACTCAACCGCCGTCGCCGACCCCCCGCACCCCGCGCACCGTCTTATAAAAAAAAGTATCAAACAACTTTTTAAATGCTACTGTCTTATAAAAAAAATATTACTGTTATTATTTAAACAAGTTTGAACATATTTAAACACAAATAAGTATCAAACAGCTTTTTAAATGCTAAAAAAAAATTTGTGGAGCCTGGGAGTCGAACCCAGGACCTCCTGGTGTGAGAACTAGCTGCTGACCAGTCGAGCTAGTAGAGGGGACTTGATGTGCATCAGTTCTGGTGGTACATAACCTGTTGGCTCGAGTTGAAATAAAAAAAAATACTAATGGCGCACCACGGTGAGGTGCGCCATTAGTATGGATATGCTAATGGCGCACCACGGTGAGGTGCGCCATTAGTATTGTGCCCGATCCCCCCTTCCCTCTCCCCCTTCGCCCGATCCCCCTTCCCTCTCCCCCTCGCCAGTTCCCTCTCCCTCTCGATCCACCGCCGCCGCCGCCGCTGTCCTGACCCACTGCTCGCCCTCGCCCTCGCCCTCTCCCTCCCTCGCCCTCTCCTCGCCTTCCCTCTCCCTCGCCCTCTCCCTCGCCCTAGATCCCCTTCCCC
>NW_021314390.1:0-844 GCF_002162155.2 Triticum dicoccoides | reverse complement strand
GCCTCTATCAAGTGGTATCAGATTTCCAGGTTGCTCGGTGAGATTTTACAGTTTTTCGTAGTTTAGATCGAGTCTGTTCTTCATACCTATAGTCCACGAAAAAGCCACAAAAAAAAATTAGGGTTAGTTCATCATATCCGAACCAATCTGAGCCTTGCATAATCTTTTTAGGGTTTTGCTTTGTTGAATTTGCGGTTGCATCGTCGTGTCTAGTTGCTGGTCTTAGAGTCTAGTCTTGTAGAGTTTCGAGTTCTGGTCATAAGTTGTCACGCCGCCGCCGCACCATCATCATCGCCCCTGCCATCTACCACCACCGCACCGAATCCGTATCCATATACCACCACCAATCCGTGTCCATATACCACCACCGATCCATATCCATATACTACCACCGCTACCACCACCGCTGCCATATATCCACCACCAATCCGAGTTCTTTGCTTATTAGGTTTGTTTTCGGGATCCATCTAGATTCCGATTTGTGTTTCCTTGCCGGAGTAGGTCTCGGAAAAAAAAAAAGTCGGGTAGCCACGCTCCGTTTAGGCCCAAAATTTTTCGAAAACGCATTTTTCGAAAAAAATTTTGGCTATCCTATTTTTAGGTGTTTCTGAGTGTTTTGAGACAGGTGCCATTATAGGAAGTTTTTTTTTGACCCGTTTCCAGTTTTTGGGTCCGGGCAGTCGAAAAAAAAAAAAATTGGTCGAAAAAATTTCGTGCCCATCCTGTCAGTTTGAGCTAGGAAGAGTTTTGAGACACTCGCCATTATAGTGATTTTTCGCAAAAAAAAAGCAGCCCAAAAAAAAAGAGCGCAAAAAAAAAGAGCGAAAAAAAAAATTCAGAGTGT
>NW_021314389.1:0-1701 GCF_002162155.2 Triticum dicoccoides | reverse complement strand
AAGTTTTGGTTTAAAGTTTGAGAGCACCTCGACGATTCAGAGCAGAGTCTTGGCGGAGTTCGCTGCGGAATGGACCTCGACGCCCGATGAAGAGGTACAGGAGACCACTCTCCCCGGCAAGGAAACGAGCCGCAACTGGATCATGTACTTTGATGGGGCTTTCTCGCTGCAAGGTGCCGATGCTGGCGTGCTGCTTGTCGCACCCATCGGTGAGCACCTCAAGTATGTCATCCAAATGCACTTTCCCCGGGAAATGTCAACTAACAACACTGCCGAGTCAAAAAACTCATCGTCAGGGGTGATTCACAGCTCGTCGTTAGGCAAGTCAACAAGGATTATCAAAGCCCGCTGATGGAAGCTTACGTCGATGAAGTGAGGAAACTGGAGGAGCGCTTTGATGGGATATATGTGGAGCATGTCCCCCGAGTGGAGAATGACGTCGCTCACTATCTGCCGAAGCATGCTACCCTCAAGCTACCTGTGGAACTATGTACTTTTGTGCTTAGGTTAATTCAACCATCCGTCAAACCATCGACAGGGTAGAACAAGCGGAGGAAGCTAGGCCCCGGTGAGTACTTCCCCACTGAGCTCCTTGGAGCCACAGGCGAAGGAGTTGCCATGGATGCCGAGCCTTCCGTGGGACAACCGACTCCGGCGTGGCGCCAGGCCCTTGCAAGGAGGCAACCGTTCCCGTGGCAGAAGAAATGCCTTTGGTCCTCGCCGTTGAGCCATCGGCTCCGGCATGGGCGCATCACACTGTCCGATTCCTCCAAATAGGAGAGCTTCCTGAGGAGCAGGAAGAGGCAGAGAGAGTAGCCCGCTCGTCTGCTCTGTATCAATTCGTTGAAAACATCTTGTACAGAAAAAGACCGAATGGGGTGAAATTGAAGTGCATCTCCCGGGAGGAAGGACTGAAGCTGTTGGCAGAGATACATGGAGGCATGTGTGGCTCCCACATAGGGTTAAGGGCCCGTGCTGGCAAGGCTTTCCGGCAAGGTTTCTTATGGCCCACTGCCCTCCAGGATGCGACGGCACTAGTAACCAAATGTGAAGCGTGCCAGTTCCATTCGAAGAAACTTCATCAACCAGCTCAAGCCTTGCAGACAATCCCTCTCACCTGACCATTCTCGGTCTGGGGGCTCGACATACTAGGCCCCTTTCCCCGTGTTGTCGGGGGCTTTGAGTACTTGTATGTTGCAATCGACAAGTTCACAAAGTGGCCTGAGGTGGAAGCGGTGTCACACCCTGATTTTCATGGCACAACACTTAAGTCAATAAATCATGCTAAAACGTGGTTTGACAAAAACTTTTGAGTGTTTTGTCTTTGCTTTGATTGAATGTTTGACTCCTGTTTGCAAGTGCTCTTAAAATCAAATAAATCCTCCAACTCCTATACTTCATCTCCTTGCTCCAAACTCTTGAACCAATGATCATTCCATGTGTATAGGACATAAAAATAATTTCTTACAAAAATAATTTGGCCAAATGGTATTTTTAAAAATTAGTTTTCCAAAACCCCCTGAATTGAGGTTTGCACTGCAAGTACTTAATTAAGGGCAGAAAAAAATCTTTCCAAAAATATATTTGACTCCTATTAGATATAGGATACCCAGAAACCACAAAAATATAATTTTAAATGTTATTTTCCTATTTTATTTAAAAGTTTTTTCTTAAAGCCAGAAATGGTCTTTAATAGGGAAA
>NW_021314388.1:0-653 GCF_002162155.2 Triticum dicoccoides | reverse complement strand
GGGGTTCAACAACTATGGAAATCGCTTTGGGGCCCCAAAACGGTGAGTAATAGTCCATAAAACGGGTCAGAATCGATAAAAATCGCGAGTGTTGATGACCGTAATGTAAACGCACTCCAGGGTTTGTTAATCGTGGAAATCACTCCGGGACCCCGAAACAGTGAGTAATAGTCCACGAAACGTGCCAGAATCGGCCAAATATGTGAGTGTTGATGACCTACACGTAAGCGCGCCTTGGGGTTCAACAACTATGGAAATATGTTTGGGGCCCAAAAATGGTGAGTAATAGTCCACGAAACGGCTCAGAATCTGCCAAAATAGCGAGTGTTGATGACCGAAACATAAACGCACCCCAGGGTTCATTAATCGTGTAAATCACTCCGGGACCCCAAAACAGTGAGTAATAGTCCAGGAAACGGGCTAGAATCGGCCAAAATTGTGAGTGTTGATGACCAACATGTAAGCGCACCTTGGGGTTCAACAACTATGGAAATCGCTTTGCGGCCCAAAACCGGTGAGTAATAGTCCACGAAACGGGTCAGAATCGGCCAAAACCATGAGTGTTGATGACCAAAACGTAAACGCACCCCAGGGTTCGTTAATCGTGGAAATCACTCCAGGACCCCAAAACAGTGAGTAATAGTCCACGAAAC
>NW_021314387.1:0-1164 GCF_002162155.2 Triticum dicoccoides | reverse complement strand
GAGATTGTGCAACTCCCGGATACCGTAGGAGTGCTTTGGGTGTGCCAAACGTCACAACGTAACTGGGTGGCTATAAAGGTACACTACGGGTATCTCTGAAAGTGTCTGTTGGGTTGGCACGAATCGAGATTGGGATTTTGTCACTCCGTGTAAACGGAGAGGTATCTCTGGGCCCACTCGGTAGGACATCATCATAATGTGCACAATGTGACCAAGGGGTTGATCACGGGATGATGTGTTACGGAACGAGTAAAGAGACTTGCCGGTAACGAGATTGAACAAGGTATCGGTATACCGACGATCGAATCTCGGGCAAGTACCATACCGCTAGACAAAGGGAATTGTATACGAGATTGATTGAGTCCTTGACATCGTGGTTCATCCGATGAGATCATCGTGGAACATGTGGGAGCCAACATGGGTATCCAGATCCTGCTGTTGGTTATTGACCGGAGAACATCTCGGTCATGTCTGCATGTCTCCCGAACCCGTAGGGTCTACACACTTAAGGTTCGATGACGCTAGGGTTATAAAGGAAGCTTGTATGTGGTTACCGAATGTTGTTCGGAGTCCCGGATGAGATCCCGGACGTCACGAGGAGTTCCGGAATGGTCCGGAGGTAAAGATTTATATATAGGAAGTCCTGTTTCGGCCAACGGGACAAGTTTCGGGGTCATCGGTATTGTACCGGGACGACCGGAAGGGTCCCGGGGGCCCACCGGGTGGGGCCACCTGCCCCGGGGGGCCACATGGGCTGTAGGGGGTGCGCCTTGGCCTACATGGGCCAAGGGCACCAGCCCCTAGAGGCCCATGCGCCAAGATATAGGAAAAAGGGGAGAGTCCTAAAGGGGGAAGGCACCTCCGAGGTGCCTTGGGGAGGATGGACTCCTCCCCCCCTCTTGGCCGCACCCCTTTCTTGGAGGAAGGGGCAAGGCTGCGCCTCCCCCCTCTCCCCTGCCCCTATATATAGTGGAGGGGAGGGAGGGCATCCATACCTGAGCCCTTGGCGCCTCCCTCCCTCCCGTGACACCTCCTCCTCTCCCGTAGGTGCTTGGCGAAGCCCTGCAGGATTGCCACGCTCCTCCATCACCACCACGCCGTTGTGCTGCTGCTGGATGGAGTCTTCCTCAACCTCTCCCTCTCTCCTTGCTGGATCAAGGCGTG
>NW_021314386.1:0-1088 GCF_002162155.2 Triticum dicoccoides | reverse complement strand
TATACCGGAAATCAGAGTCCCGAAATAGACCAGATCTGACTCGCATAATGGTCATCATAGAGTAGGCGGCGTCCTGCACAGCCATCTCAATAGTAACCCCGAGTCCATAGGAGCAGTGAAGGGGCTCGGTGGATCCAGGATAAGATGGAAATATCCGGACAGTGCAGAGATACTGGCTTTGATTGAAGTCCCGAAATTGCTCTTCGACCGTGTACTCAGGATACCAGCGGTATCCAGCCTCAGTCATTACCCTGACCAACTTGGCAGTATGGCCGGGTACATCTAGGCATCGAGTCAGGCGAACCACTTGATTGAGGTCGCGAGTGGCCATCTGAAAGCACAATCATAATGCAAAGGCATTAGAATTTCTAGCAAAATTTCGGCAGCATAACAGCTGTAAATGCTCAAGAAGGATTTTGAGACATTTGACAAAGGATTTCATACACACTTAACATCATCATATCAAAGTTCTGAGACCATCCTCGCAACATAATATGGTAAAAGAACTGAACTAGGCTTGTATCCTTCAAACCTATAAGGTACTACTGATTAGTAACACGTGATCCTGATAGAGAGAATAGGTCCTAATTCCTTAACCCCCGGTGGAAGAATGGACTGACTCAGATCAGAATGTCACAAGGTAGAGGAGTAAAAAGATCCTTACGTTCCAACCCACAAACAATTCCCCTACATATAACTAAAGAATTTCTAGACTCAACATCGACCAGTTTGGCTTGGAGAACCTACAGGCAGTCCGGCTCTGATGCCAACGCTGTCAGGACCCCGACTCGATGTCACATCGATCTAGCCGGTAACACCTCATATCACTTTGCGGCCTCACGCACGGTATTCCCACGGGTGTCGCCTTACCTTTGCCCGGGACCGTTTGCGCCTTTTGGCTCACGTATATGATAGTGTCGCTAGCATCCATATGATAAGGAGCCCGGGCTGACATGACTAGTCGTAAACCCAAAGTGGCACAGACTTACAGGGACAGGCATCCATGACCCAGCTTCGAACGTGTCGGTCATCAGCAAGTGGGTCCGGGCTGTAGCACTGGGCTAGCAGGACTCCGGTAAACCGGGCTG
>NW_021314385.1:0-1148 GCF_002162155.2 Triticum dicoccoides | reverse complement strand
ATCTCATCAAAGCGAATGTTCCAACTCCGAGATGCTTGCACCAGTCCATAAATGGATCGCTGGAGCTTGCATACTTTGTTAGCGTTCCGAGGATCGACAAAACCTTCCGGCTGCATCATATACAGTTCTTCCTTAAGATGCCCGTTAAGGAATGCTGTTTTGACGTCCATCTGCCATATCTCATAATCATAGTATGCGGCAATTGCTAACATGATTCGGACGGACTTCAGCTTCGCTACGGGAGAGAAAGTCTCGTCGTAGTCAATCCCTTGAACTTGTCGATAACCCTTAGCGACAAGTCGAGCCTTATAGATTGTAACATTACCATCCGCGTCCGTCTTCTTCTTAAAAATCCATTTGTTTTCTATCGCTCGCCGATCATCGGGCAAGTCTGTCAAAGTCCATACTTTGTTTTCATACATGGATTCTATCTCGGATTTCATGGCTTCAAGCCATTTGTTGGAATCCGGGTCCGCCATCGCTTCTTCATAGTTCGAAGGTTCATTGTTGTCTAACAACATGATTTCCAGGACAGGGTTGCCGTACCACTCTGGTGCGGAACGTGTCCTTGTGGACCTACGAAGTTCAGTAGTAACTTGATCCGAAGTACCTTGATCATCATCATTGTTTTCCTCTTCAGTTGGTGTGGGCTTCACAGGAACGGTTTCCTGCGCTGCGCCACTTTCCCGCTCAAGAGGTAGTACTTCATCGAGTTCTACTTTCCTCCCACTTGCTTCTTTCGAGAGAAACTCTTTTTCCAGAAAGCATCCGTTCTTGGCAACAAAGATCTTGCCTTCGGATCTTAAGTAGAAGGTATACCCGACAGTTTCCTTAGGGTATCCTATGAATACGCATTTTTCCGACTTGGGTTTGAGCTTTTCAGGTTGAAGTTTCTTGACATAAGCATCGCATCCCCAAACTTTTAGAAACGACAGCTTAGGTTTCTTTCCAAACCATAATTCATACGGTGTCGTCTCAACGGATTTAGACGGTGCCCTATTTAAAGTGAATGTAGCTGTCTCTAGAGCGTATCCCCAAAATGATAGCGGTAAATCGGTAAGAGACATCATAGACCGCACCATATCCAATAGAGTGCGATTACGACGTTCGGACACACCGTTTCACTGAGGTGTTCCAGGCGGCGTGAG
>NW_021314384.1:0-933 GCF_002162155.2 Triticum dicoccoides | reverse complement strand
GCAGAGATACTGGCTTTGATTAAAGTCTCGGAATTGCTCTTCGACCGTGTACTCAGGATACCAGCGGTATCCAGCCTCAGTCATTACCCTGACCAACTTGGCAGTATGGCCGGGTACATCTAGGCATCGAGTCAGGCGAACCACTTGATTGAGGTCGCGAGTGGCCATCTGAAAGCACAATCATAATGCAAAGGCATTAGAATTTCTAGCAAAATTTCGGCAGCATAACAGCTGTAAATGCTCAAGAAGGATTTGAGACATTTGACAAAGGATTTCGTACACCCTCAACATCATCATATCAAAGTTCTGAATCCATTCTAACAACATAATGTGGTAGTAGAACTGAACTAGGCTTGTATCCATCAAACTTATAAGGTACTACTGATTAGTAACACGTGATCCTGTTAGAGAGAATAGGTCCTAATTCCTTAACCCCCGGTGGAAGAATGGACTGACTCAGATCAAAATGTCATAAGATAAAGAAGTAAAAAGATCCTTACGTTCCAACCCACAAACAATTCCCCTACATATAACTAAAGAATTTCTAGACTCAACATCGACCAGTTTGGCTTGGAGAACCTACAGGCAGTCCGGCTCTGATGCCAACGCTGTCAGGACCCCGACTCGATGTCACATCGATCTAGCCGGTAACACCTCATATCACTTTGCGGCCTCACGCACGGTATCCCCACGGGTGTCGCCTTACCTTTGCCCGGGACCGTTTGCGCCTTTTGGCTCACGTATATGATAGTGTCGCTAGCATCCATATGATAAAGAGCCCGGGCTGACATGACTAGTCGTAAACCCAAAGTGGCACAGACTTACAGGGACAGGCATCCATGACCCAGCTTCGAACGTGTCGGTCATCAGCAAGTGGGTCCGGGCTGTAGCACTGGGCTAGCAGGACTCCGGTAAACCGGGCTGTAGCGGGCT
>NW_021314383.1:0-1703 GCF_002162155.2 Triticum dicoccoides | reverse complement strand
AGTGGCGGCAATGCTAGGATAGCAAAGGCAGCCGAAGATGCGATGCCCTTCATAAGAAGGAGGTGCACCGAAGAGAAAATGGTGAGGTGTAAAGTTCCCGCGAGTGCGACATGGACGGATGTTGATGAGGAGAGAAGCGGTGGCTAGAGCGTCAGGCCAAAAGTGCGGAGGCACATTGGCATGAAAGAGAAGAGTCCTAACGCAGTCATTTAGAGTGCGAAGGATGCGCTCAGCACGACCGTTCTGCTGCAGGTGTACGGGCAAGTGAGACGAAAAATCGTGCCATGTGTGGCGAGAAGATTACGAACAGCGATGTTGTCAAACTCCTTCCCGTTGTCTGTCTACAACGCAAGAATGGGTCGACCAAACTACGTGAGAACATAAGAATAGAAAGCGGCGAGAGTGGATATAACATCCGACTTGCGGCGCAACGGGAAGGTCCACACATAATGCGAAAAATCGTCAAGAATGACAAGATAATAAAGAAAGCCCGTATTACTTGCAACAGGAGATGTCCAAACATCACTATGAATTAACTCAAACGGGTACGATGCAACAAAGGAAGAAGGCCTAAACGGAAGACGAGCTTGTTTGTCGAGGCGACATGCATGACACGAGTGATCCTCATTCTTATTACACGTGAAAGAAAAACTCCAAAGTATGTGGCGGTGTGGCAGGATTAGGATGACCCAAGCGAGCGTGCCAACGATCCACTCCGGTGGCGAGAGCGACAGGGGCGGCGGAAGTAGTGGAGGTGGCGGAGTGAACCGGGTAGAGCTCGTCGGGGCTGTCACATCGGTGGAGCATCATCCGTGTGTGAGCGTCCTTAACAGAAAAACCACATTCGTCAAATTCAACAGTAACCGGATTTTCAGGTGTAAGAGAACGAACAGAAACAAGATTTTTAATAAGTTCAGGAGAAACGAGAATATTAGACATGGATATAGGAGTGGAGTTAGACGGAAAAAATGTATGTCCAATATGGGTGATGGGAAGAGAAGAACCGTCATCGGCGGTGATGCGGTTGGAGGTGTGGACATGATGGGCGGTGTGGAGGTTACCGGGGTACGCCGCCATGTGAGCGGTGGCGCCACTGTCCATATACCAATCGCCGCCGCCGGTGTAGCTGGACGGGGAAGGAGCGTTGTGGAGAGCCGCCAGAAGGGCCGGGTCCCACGGTGCCGGCGGGAGAGGCGGCGCAGCCGTCAGGGGCAGCAGTGGCGGCTGCTGACCGTAGGGCGCCGCATAGGGCTGCGGCGCGGCGTAGTACACCTAGTGTGGCGAAGGCCGAGTGCCGAGAAGGCCCGGAGCAGGGGCCCAAGGAACCGGCATGGAGTAGGCGTGCACAACGCCGGTCCATGGGTTCTGGCCGGCGTACCACGGGGCCGGCGTACCACCTTGGCGAAGGTGGGCTCCGGGATGAGGGTGAGGTTGGAGGCGGCGTTCCCGAAGTCCTTGTTGAGGCCGCCGGAGAGGGTGCTGATGAGGAGCTCGTCGCCGATCTTTTCCCCAAGATCACGGAGCTCATCGGCGAGCTTCTTGAGGCGCATGCAAAAATCATCGATGGATGAGTCAAGTTGCTGGCACCCGTAAAACTCACCATAGAGAAGGACCTTGCGCTGCAGCCGATTGTCGGTGAAGAGGCCGTTGAGCTTGGTCCAGACCGCATAGGCGTCGTCCTCGTCGTTCACCACGGTGTGGAA
>NW_021314382.1:0-1443 GCF_002162155.2 Triticum dicoccoides | reverse complement strand
GTTTGCAACCGCCACAACACTTCCAGACTTGTGAGAGGCCGCCTACGCAAGATTTGGCGGCATGCTAGCCCCCGGAGGCCGCCGGCCACAGCCGTAGACGCACGAAGGGCAATCTGCGTAGAGGGAATTTTTCGAATACTTCGCCATCACCAAAAATTATGAAAAAATACCATCGTTCCTATAGCACATGTTCCCACGTCGTGCAAAAAAACTCATGATTTTATCGCGCTCCGAGTATTTAGTAATATTGACGCCGCATCGTTACCGCAGAACGTCTACTACCGTGTCATCGCCGTCCGTGAGGGGGGGCCACGCACCAGAGACGCGTCCCGCCTCTTCGGACATGCCACCACACCACCCCGCATGTATGAGGGACCGGTGCAACACTCCGGTGGCATTGCTACCCCCAGTGCCCCCGTCCTGCCTAACCCTGTAGCGTTTGACCACGGGATCTAGCCCTTTGACTTTGCATGGACGGGCTTTGACCAGTGGACCTCCCCACCCGGTTGTGTTAGGTCAGCCCATAGGAACACTTTGGAGCAACATCCGGGCCAGACCAACAGCAAGATCCCCTCCGTGTAGACCCCACGCGTCCATTTCCCCCCTCCAGGTGCCGGCGGCAGCGCCGTCCGTGAGGGGGGGCACACCCCGGACATGCGTGCCGGGCGTTTGCAACCGCCACAACACTTCCAGACTTGTGAGAGGCCGCCTATGCAAGATTTGGCGGCATGCTAGCCCCCGGAGGCCGCCGGCCACAGCCGTAGACGCGCGAAGGGCAATCCGTATAGAGGGAATTTTTCGTATACTTCTCCATCACCAAAAATTATGAAAAAATACCATCGTTCCTATAGCACATGTGCCCATGTCATGCAAAAAAACTCTTGATTTTATCGCGCTCCGAGTATTTAGTAATATTGACGCCGCATCGTTACCGCAGAATGTCTACTACCGTGTCATCACCGTCCGTGAGGGGGGGGCACGCACCGGAGACGCGTCCCGCCTCTTCGGACATGCCACCACACCACCGCGCATGTATGAGGGCCCGGTGCGATGCTCCGGTGGCATTGCTACCCCCCAGTGCCCCCGTCCCACGTAACCTTGTAGCGTTTCACCACGGGATATAGCCCTTTGACTTTGCACGGACGGGCTTTGACCAGTGGACCTCCCCAGCCGGTTGTGTTAGGTCAGCCCATAGGAACACTTTGGAGAAACATCCGGGCCTGACCCATAGCAAGATCCCCTCCGTGTAGACCCCACGTGTCCGTTTCTCCCCTCCAAGTGCCGGCGGCGGCGCCGTCCGTGAGGGGGGCACACCCCGGACATGCGTGCCGGGCGTTTGCAACCGCCACAACACTTCCAGACTTGTGAGAGGCCGCCTACGCAAGATTTGGCAGCATGCTAGCCCCCGGAGGCCGCCGGCCACAGCCGTAGACGCGCGAAGGG
>NW_021314381.1:0-4292 GCF_002162155.2 Triticum dicoccoides | reverse complement strand
CGCACGATGCCCAGGAGCGAAGCATCTGCAACATCTACCGTGCAGCCAAGCAGGGATTGGACGGGGAGCCATTGCATGGGCTAGCGACGTCGGGTGACGCGGACCACGCCGGGGCAACACCTCCTGCCATCCCTCGCTCGCCTTCACCACCACGTCCGGCAGAGCAGCGACTGGGGCCGAGGCCTTGGCAGCAGGCGGTGTCATAGGGGCCGGCTCCTCTTCATCATCGTCGTCGCCGTCAGCGGCGAGAGAGGTCCATGACTCAGAATCTGGCCGACCCGAGCCGAGATGCGGTGGCGGGGCGACGAGGGAGCACATCCCCTCCGGGCCCTCCAAGATCGACGCAGCAGAGGCCTGCGCGGGCGCACGCACAGGCGCAACCAACTTGCTCGGGGACACCACCGGCACCTTCCCTGACCCGCCAACAGCATGGACGGAGCGGCTCAGCGCCGGCGGGGCCCGATCCAGATGGGATCGAGCAATAGACGGGGCTGGCTGCGGGACGATGCACGGCGCGGAGCCAGCAGACATCTCAGCGGGAGGCGGCGACAGCGCGCTCACTGGGGAGTGGAGCAGCGTTGGGGATGGCCGACGGGGAGCTGCCGGTGAAGACGGGAGTGACGGCGCGGGGTCGCCGGGGCGCAGCTCCCACACCTGATTCCTGGCAGGAGGGAAGGGGGAGCAGACGACGTGGAGGCCGGATCTAGGAGCGGCAGACGCAGGGTGGCCGGAGCATGGAGATCCGGCCGGCGGCGGCCGCGCGCTCACGCGGGGACGACCGCTGTCGCGAGAGTCATGCTCTCAAAGTGGAGAAGTACATTAACTTGCAAGCAACTGGAGCTATATGACATGGTTTACACTTGATCGGCTTATACGTTATAAGCCGAGTGCCAGTGGGAAAACACTCGGTTTACGTATAAGCCATGTGTTTATACGAGGCTCACGGCTTACTAAAGTAACATGACGGCAGCCGGGAGATAACAGCCACGTGTCACCGTCAATATAAACTGAGTGCCCTCGAGCGCTACACGGTTTAAATATAAACCGAGTGCCTAACTGACCCACACGGTTTAAATATAAACCGAGTGCCTGCATAAGCCACACGGTTTATATATAAACCGCCCACGAGCACTACACGATTTAAATATAAACCGAGTGCCTAAGCAAGCCGCACGGTTTAAATATAAACCTTGTGTCTGCATAAGTTGCACGGTTTAAATATAAGCCGGGTGCCTTTGTACACGGCTTATAGGACATCCACTGTTAAACATATCCTATAAGCCAGGTGCTTGCATCTGGAACACTCGGCTTATACAGCTCCCCATGGCATAATATGCCTATAAGCCGGGTGCCATGTCCCTGGGACACTCGGTTTATATGCCAAATAGCATTTTTTTTTCCTGCATGCTTCAGCGAGCAGCAGCAAGATGGCTTATATATCCAGCAATATATTGATCGATCCAGCAAGCAAAGGGTTTGATCTCCTGCTCAACCGCTCCAGGGGTTTGGCGGGACGGGGGCCTTGGGGGTAGCAATTTCATCGGAGCATCGCGCGGGGCCCTCATACACGCCTTAAGGTGTGTTGGCATGTCTGAAGAGGTAGCACGCGGCTCCAGGGTGTGGCCCCCCTCACGGACGACGATGACACAGTATAGTAAAAGTTCTGTGATAACGGTGCGGCGTGAATATTATTAAATACTTGGAGCGTGATAAAATCATGATTTTCTTACATGGTGTGGGCACATGTGATATAGGATAGATGGTAATTTTTCATAATTTTTGGTGATGCAGAAGTATCTGAACACTTCCCTCTACGCGGATTGCTCTTGCGTGTCTACGATTGTGGCCGCCGGCCTTCGGGGGCTAGCCATGGCGCCAAATCTTGCGTCGGGGCCTCTTACATGTCTAGAAGTGTGGTGGCGGGTGCCAACACCCGGCACGCGTCTTTGGAGTATGACCCCCTTCACGGACGGCGCCGCCGCCGGCACCTGGAGGGGGGTAACGGCCGCGTTGGGTCGACACGGAGGGAATCTTGCAGTGGGTTTGGCCCGGACCCTGTTCCGAAGTGTTCCTATGGGCTGACCTACCACAACCGGGTGGAGAGGTCCGTTGGTCAAAGCCCGTCCGGCGAAAGTCAAAGGGTTAGATCTCCTGGTCAACTCTTGCAGGGTTTGGCGGGATGGGGGCCTTGGGGGGTAGCAATGCCACCGAAGCATCACGCGGGGCCCTCATACATGCCTTAAGGTGTGGTGGCATGTCTGAAGAGGTAGCACGCGGCTCCGAGGTGTGGCCCCCCTCACGGATGACGATGACACGGTATAGTAAACGTTCTGCGGTAACGATGCGGCATGAATATTATTGAATACTTGGAGCGCGATAAAATCATGAATTTCTTACACGGTGTGGAAACATGTGATATAGGACGGATGGTAATTTTTCATAATTTTTGGTGATGCAGAAGTATCTGAACACTTCCCTCTACGCGGATTGCTCTTGTGTGTCTACGATTGTGGCCGGCGGCCTTCGGGGGCTAGTCAAGCCGCCAAATCTTGCGTCCGGGCCTCTTACATGTCTAGAAGTGTGGTGTCGGGTGCCAACACCCGGCACGCGTCTTCAGAGTGTGAACCCCTTCACGGATGACGACGCCGCCGGCACCTGGAGGGGGTAACGTCCGCGTCGCGTCGACACGGAGGGAATCTTGCGGTGGGTTTGGCCCGGACCTTGTTCTGGAGTGTTCCTATGGGCTGACCTACCATAACCGGGTGGAAAGGTCCATTGGTCAAAGCCCGTCCGGCAAAAGTCAAAGGGTTAGATCCCCGGTCAACTGCTGCAGGGTTTGGCGGGACGAGGGCCTTGGGGGGTAACAATGCCACTGGAGCATCGCGCAGGGCCCTCATACATGCCTTAAGGTGTGGTGGCATGTCTGAAGAGGTAGCATGCGGCTCCGGGGTGTGGCCCCCTCACGGACGACGATGACACGGTATAGTAAACATTCTACGGTAACGGTGCGGCATGAATATTATTGAATACTCTCGGAGCGCAATAAAATCATGATTTTCTTACACGTTGTGGGCACATGTGATATAGGACGGATGGTAATTTGTCATAATTTTTGGTGATGCAGAAGTATCTGAACACTTCCCTCTACGCGGATTGCTCTTGCCTGTCTACCATTGTGGTCGGCGGCCTACGGAGGCTAGCCATGCCGCCAAATCTTGCGTCGGGGCCTCTTTACACGTCTAGAAGTGTGGTGGTAGGTGCCAACACTCGGTGCGCGTCTCGGGAGTGTGACCCCTTCACGGACGGCGGCGCCGCCGGCACCTGGAGGGGGGAAACGGCCGTGTCGGGTCGACACTAAGGGAATCTTGCGGTGGGTTTGGCCCAGACCTTGTTCCGAAGTGTTCCTATGGGCTGACCTACCACAACCGGGTGGAGAGGTCCATTAGTTAAAGCCCGTCCGGTGAAAGTCAAAGGGTTAGATCTCCTGGTCAACCGCTTTAGGGTTTGGCGGGACAAAGGTCTTGGGGGTAGCAATGCCACCGGATCATTGCGCGGGGCCCTCATACATGCCTGAAGGTGTGGCGGTGGCATGTCTGAGGAGGCAGCACACGGCTCCGGGTGTGGCCCCCCTCACAGACAGCGATGACAGGATATAGTAAACGTTCTGCGGTAACGGTGCGGCGTGAATATTATTGAACACTCGGTGCGTGATAAAATCATAATTTTCTTACACGGCTGGGCACATGTGATATAAGACGGATGGTAATTTTTCATAATTTTTGATGATGCAGAAGTATCTGAACAGTTCCCTCTATGCAGATTGATCTTCGCATGTCTACAATTGTGACCGGCGGCTTCCGGGGGCTAGACATGCCGCCAAATCTTGCGTTGGGGCCTCTTAGATGTCTAGAAGTGTGGTGGCGGGTACGCTAGGGTGTCTAAAGAGTCATGAAAATATTAAAGTGGCGTTAAATTAAGAATTTCACAAATAAGACCCATGAAAACTAGTCGACAGAAAATAGGTTAGAATAATAATACTAATTAAGTAGTAAATATAAATGCAATGAAAACCACCTTAAACTAATTTCGCACAAATGTTACGCGTTGCAAAAAATCCGCAAAAATGTAAGCCTAGTGCTTTCGTCCGGCACACGACTTATATGTCCTATAAGGCTTATATGTCCTATAAGCCGAGTGCCTGCTTTGGACACACGGCTTATAGGCTGCTCCGTGACGGCACCGTCAACCACTACCATTACAGACACGCGGCAGATGTCTTTACCGAGTGTGTG
>NW_021314380.1:0-4291 GCF_002162155.2 Triticum dicoccoides | reverse complement strand
CGCACGATGCCCAGGAGCGAAGCATCTGCAACATCTACCGTGCAGCCAAGCAGGGATTGGACGGGGAGCCATTGCATGGGCTAGCGACGTCGGGTGACGCGGACCACGCCGGGGCAACACCTCCTGCCATCCCTCGCTCGCCTTCACCACCACGTCCGGCAGAGCAGCGACTGGGGCCGAGGCCTTGGCAGCAGGCGGTGTCATAGGGGCCGGCTCCTCTTCATCATCGTCGTCGCCGTCAGCGGCGAGAGAGGTCCATGACTCAGAATCTGGCCGACCCGAGCCGAGATGCGGTGGCGGGGCGACGAGGGAGCACATCCCCTCCGGGCCCTCCAAGATCGACGCAGCAGAGGCCTGCGCGGGCGCACGCACAGGCGCAACCAACTTGCTCGGGGACACCACCGGCACCTTCCCTGACCCGCCAACAGCATGGACGGAGCGGCTCAGCGCCGGCGGGGCCCGATCCAGATGGGATCGAGCAATAGACGGGGCTGGCTGCGGGACGATGCACGGCGCGGAGCCAGCAGACATCTCAGCGGGAGGCGGCGACAGCGCGCTCACTGGGGAGTGGAGCAGCGTTGGGGATGGCCGACGGGGAGCTGCCGGTGAAGACGGGAGTGACGGCGCGGGGTCGCCGGGGCGCAGCTCCCACACCTGATTCCTGGCAGGAGGGAAGGGGGAGCAGACGACGTGGAGGCCGGATCTAGGAGCGGCAGACGCAGGGTGGCCGGAGCATGGAGATCCGGCCGGCGGCGGCCGCGCGCTCACGCGGGGACGACCGCTGTCGCGAGAGTCATGCTCTCAAAGTGGAGAAGTACATTAACTTGCAAGCAACTGGAGCTATATGACATGGTTTACACTTGATCGGCTTATACGTTATAAGCCGAGTGCCAGTGGGAAAACACTCGGTTTACGTATAAGCCATGTGTTTATACGAGGCTCACGGCTTACTAAAGTAACATGACGGCAGCCGGGAGATAACAGCCACGTGTCACCGTCAATATAAACTGAGTGCCCTCGAGCGCTACACGGTTTAAATATAAACCGAGTGCCTAACTGACCCACACGGTTTAAATATAAACCGAGTGCCTGCATAAGCCACACGGTTTATATATAAACCGCCCACGAGCACTACACGATTTAAATATAAACCGAGTGCCTAAGCAAGCCGCACGGTTTAAATATAAACCTTGTGTCTGCATAAGTTGCACGGTTTAAATATAAGCCGGGTGCCTTTGTACACGGCTTATAGGACATCCACTGTTAAACATATCCTATAAGCCAGGTGCTTGCATCTGGAACACTCGGCTTATACAGCTCCCCATGGCATAATATGCCTATAAGCCGGGTGCCATGTCCCTGGGACACTCGGTTTATATGCCAAATAGCATTTTTTTTCCTGCATGCTTCAGCGAGCAGCAGCAAGATGGCTTATATATCCAGCAATATATTGATCGATCCAGCAAGCAAAGGGTTTGATCTCCTGCTCAACCGCTCCAGGGGTTTGGCGGGACGGGGGCCTTGGGGGTAGCAATTTCATCGGAGCATCGCACGGGGCCCTCATACACGCCTTAAGGTGTGTTGGCATGTCTGAAGAGGTAGCACGCGGCTCCAGGGTGTGGCCCCCCTCACGGACGACGATGACACAGTATAGTAAAAGTTCTGTGATAACGGTGCGGCGTGAATATTATTAAATACTTGGAGCGTGATAAAATCATGATTTTCTTACATGGTGTGGGCACATGTGATATAGGATAGATGGTAATTTTTCATAATTTTTGGTGATGCAGAAGTATCTGAACACTTCCCTCTACGCGGATTGCTCTTGCGTGTCTACGATTGTGGCCGCCGGCCTTCGGGGGCTAGCCATGGCGCCAAATCTTGCGTCGGGGCCTCTTACATGTCTAGAAGTGTGGTGGCGGGTGCCAACACCCGGCACGCGTCTTTGGAGTATGACCCCCTTCACGGACGGCGCCGCCGCCGGCACCTGGAGGGGGGTAACGGCCGCGTTGGGTCGACACGGAGGGAATCTTGCAGTGGGTTTGGCCCGGACCCTGTTCCGAAGTGTTCCTATGGGCTGACCTACCACAACCGGGTGGAGAGGTCCGTTGGTCAAAGCCCGTCCGGCGAAAGTCAAAGGGTTAGATCTCCTGGTCAACTCTTGCAGGGTTTGGCGGGATGGGGGCCTTGGGGGGTAGCAATGCCACCGAAGCATCACGCGGGGCCCTCATACATGCCTTAAGGTGTGGTGGCATGTCTGAAGAGGTAGCACGCGGCTCCGAGGTGTGGCCCCCCTCACGGATGACGATGACACGGTATAGTAAACGTTCTGCGGTAACGATGCGGCATGAATATTATTGAATACTTGGAGCGCGATAAAATCATGAATTTCTTACACGGTGTGGAAACATGTGATATAGGACGGATGGTAATTTTTCATAATTTTTGGTGATGCAGAAGTATCTGAACACTTCCCTCTACGCGGATTGCTCTTGTGTGTCTACGATTGTGGCCGGCGGCCTTCGGGGGCTAGTCAAGCCGCCAAATCTTGCGTCCGGGCCTCTTACATGTCTAGAAGTGTGGTGTCGGGTGCCAACACCCGGCACGCGTCTTCAGAGTGTGAACCCCTTCACGGATGACGACGCCGCCGGCACCTGGAGGGGGTAACGTCCGCGTCGCGTCGACACGGAGGGAATCTTGCGGTGGGTTTGGCCCGGACCTTGTTCTGGAGTGTTCCTATGGGCTGACCTACCATAACCGGGTGGAAAGGTCCATTGGTCAAAGCCCGTCCGGCAAAAGTCAAAGGGTTAGATCCCCGGTCAACTGCTGCAGGGTTTGGCGGGACGAGGGCCTTGGGGGGTAACAATGCCACTGGAGCATCGCGCAGGGCCCTCATACATGCCTTAAGGTGTGGTGGCATGTCTGAAGAGGTAGCATGCGGCTCCGGGGTGTGGCCCCCTCACGGACGACGATGACACGGTATAGTAAACATTCTACGGTAACGGTGCGGCATGAATATTATTGAATACTCTCGGAGCGCAATAAAATCATGATTTTCTTACACGTTGTGGGCACATGTGATATAGGACGGATGGTAATTTGTCATAATTTTTGGTGATGCAGAAGTATCTGAACACTTCCCTCTACGCGGATTGCTCTTGCCTGTCTACCATTGTGGTCGGCGGCCTACGGAGGCTAGCCATGCCGCCAAATCTTGCGTCGGGGCCTCTTTACACGTCTAGAAGTGTGGTGGTAGGTGCCAACACTCGGTGCGCGTCTCGGGAGTGTGACCCCTTCACGGACGGCGGCGCCGCCGGCACCTGGAGGGGGGAAACGGCCGTGTCGGGTCGACACTAAGGGAATCTTGCGGTGGGTTTGGCCCAGACCTTGTTCCGAAGTGTTCCTATGGGCTGACCTACCACAACCGGGTGGAGAGGTCCATTAGTTAAAGCCCGTCCGGTGAAAGTCAAAGGGTTAGATCTCCTGGTCAACCGCTTTAGGGTTTGGCGGGACAAAGGTCTTGGGGGTAGCAATGCCACCGGATCATTGCGCGGGGCCCTCATACATGCCTGAAGGTGTGGCGGTGGCATGTCTGAGGAGGCAGCACACGGCTCCGGGTGTGGCCCCCCTCACAGACAGCGATGACAGGATATAGTAAACGTTCTGCGGTAACGGTGCGGCGTGAATATTATTGAACACTCGGTGCGTGATAAAATCATAATTTTCTTACACGGCTGGGCACATGTGATATAAGACGGATGGTAATTTTTCATAATTTTTGATGATGCAGAAGTATCTGAACAGTTCCCTCTATGCAGATTGATCTTCGCATGTCTACAATTGTGACCGGCGGCTTCCGGGGGCTAGACATGCCGCCAAATCTTGCGTTGGGGCCTCTTAGATGTCTAGAAGTGTGGTGGCGGGTACGCTAGGGTGTCTAAAGAGTCATGAAAATATTAAAGTGGCGTTAAATTAAGAATTTCACAAATAAGACCCATGAAAACTAGTCGACAGAAAATAGGTTAGAATAATAATACTAATTAAGTAGTAAATATAAATGCAATGAAAACCACCTTAAACTAATTTCGCACAAATGTTACGCGTTGCAAAAAATCCGCAAAAATGTAAGCCTAGTGCTTTCGTCCGGCACACGACTTATATGTCCTATAAGGCTTATATGTCCTATAAGCCGAGTGCCTGCTTTGGACACACGGCTTATAGGCTGCTCCGTGACGGCACCGTCAACCACTACCATTACAGACACGCGGCAGATGTCTTTACCGAGTGTGTG
>NW_021314379.1:0-1100 GCF_002162155.2 Triticum dicoccoides | reverse complement strand
GCGGCTTCGGGCGCTCGCGGGGCAGCGGCTACAGGGCACGCGCGAGAGAGAGAGAGGTGAGGGGAAAGGAAGAGGGGCTCACGGCGGACTCGCAGAGCAGGCCGGTGTGCTCGGGGACGTCCTGCGTCCGGCGAATCGACGGCGATGGCGGCGAGGTCGATCTCCGGCGTCGGTGGTGAAGAAGACAACGGCGTCGGCGATGGAGCGCGTCCGGAGGTGCGTGGCTTGACGAGGAGGTAGAGGGGGTCGTGGCGGAGCTGGGAAGCGTGTCAGGGAGGCGAGGGGAGGCCGGTGGCCACGACAACGGCGAGCGTCGGCGGCGATGGCGCTCGGGTGTGCGAGGGAGAGAGAGAACCAGGGGAGGGGGAGGAATGAGAGAGTGGGAGAGAGATGCGGGGCGTCGCGTGGCGTCGTCCGGTCCATCCAGAGCGACGAGGGGAGGACAGGCAGGCAGGGAGGGAGGAGGTGGCGCGGCGCGGCGGTGCGCGCGCGTCGGGCACGCGCCGTCCCCCTGTCGGGGAGGAAGACGGCAGAGGAGGGGGGGCCAGGTGGGCTGGGCCGCCTGCTGGCTGGGCCGGCCTGCTGCGGCTGGGCCGACAGGGGGGAGCCCCAGGTAAGCTCCTCCTTCTTTTTATTTTTGTTTTCTAATTTTTCTGACATTGTTTTGATTTAATAAAATACTAAATCAATTTATTACCTTATGCCAATTTTTGCAGGAGCTAGATATATTATTCCAGAGCTCCTTTATAAATGGCATAATTTTTGGACCATATTTCATATATATAGAAATATATTTCCAATGCAAATATTTATCGAGTTAATCCAAATGGCCAAAATAAATATCCATGAGCTCCTAAAAATATTGTTTTGATTTTTATCTCTGTCCAATATTTTCAGAGGGCATCATGAGCATTTTCTTGGACCCTTTTGGAGAAATTTTTATTTGGGTCATTTTAAAAAATGATTCTGAGGGTTCCACCAATCCTCATTTCAAATTTAAATGAAATTTAAATATGATGCACAAATGGCTAGCTAGTCTAAGTCATACCAGACTAGGGATGTGACAACTCGCCCCCACTTGAAAGAATCTCGTCTCGAGA
>NW_021314378.1:0-1418 GCF_002162155.2 Triticum dicoccoides | reverse complement strand
GTGTGTGTATGTGTGTGTACGTACATGTGTGTGTGTGTGGGGGGGGGGGTACGAGCGGCGTACGGGCGGCGACGACGGGCGGCGGGGTCGGCGGGGGCGGCGACGACGGTCGGCGGGGGCGGCAACGACGGGCGGCGGTGGCGGCGATTGATGGCGGCGGCGGCGATAGATATGTCGCACAAGAAACGGAAGAAGAAGTGTCGACCGAACTGAGTTTTCGTAAGTGCCATATATATAGGAGGGGCCTTTAGTGCCGGTCCGGTACTATAGGTCTCTTTAACTACTACGCGAGAAAAACTACTAGGCACAATTATGCAACAGGGTCAACGGTTTAATTGATTGGTATTTTATATTGAACATACAAGTTTTTTAGATTAATCTTATTTTCTTCTATCACCACAATATGTCGTTTGACTTTATTATAAAATATCTGCTTGCAGATGCAGCATACATAAAAGATGTTCATAGGATATTTCAAATTGGAAAAGAAGCATTAGTAAGCAGTGCAAGAAGATAGAACAGATAAAAAAGGTATTCATATGTCTAAACTACAAGTGAGCACCTCCTCCACCCGATCTCTTCTCCTCTCATGAAAGCCTACATACATCTAGCTTTATTCCATTTCCCCTACTTAGATGTCTGGTTTGGTTATGGAAGCATGAGGATGGATGTTCGACAGTGTGCATAATATGTAACATCTTTGCCCATGTGCATTTCATATAAAAAGAGGTGTCTTGCAAAGATTGTATTATGGGAAGTGCCCATAGATTTTGCTGCTTGTGAATCTATTCAACAAGTACTGAGAATTTTGTTGCAGGTTAAATAGAGCTGAGATGCCACACAAGAGTTTTGTTGAGTTCGGAGATATGGATCCTTGCAAAAGAGAGGTATGGTCATTCTCTTGCATCCTGTTCAGTTTCATCTATCTTGGATCTTATTTCCACACATTCAGCTTCAAGTTCCAATCATCCGTGATGTCCAGTACCTTATTTTCTTATCAGAGCTAGATCAAGCTAACATGCATTTTGTTAGTTCTATCACTTCAGTAAAAATCTGATAAAGAAGGATGCAAAGGAATCAAATAGCAATTCAAATAATAAAAATCAAATAACAGAAGAGTGTCCGGTTAGTGAGCATTGAAAGCTACTACTATCTAGAGGTTTGCATATGCCAAAGTTTGAAAGTTGCAGGTGGCCAGCTAATTTAATAGTGAACTATAAAATATATAAAAAAGAGTGGGTTGCCCATTTAGTGGATTCATAGTTGGTGTTTGATGGAATGCTCAGTGGGATGCATATTTGTTGTTAGATTTTGCCATCAGGATAAATGGATGATCCGGTGCATCAAGTGTTCTTTATATCGCTATAATAATCTGGATGCATATTATTGCTTGGCATGTTGGGAGCTTATAACCTGCA
>NW_021314377.1:0-1004 GCF_002162155.2 Triticum dicoccoides | reverse complement strand
GCAACCGAACCGGTATCCAATACCCTGGTGCTACTAGGAGTACTAGTAAAGTACACATTAACATAATGTATATCCAATATACTTCTATCGACCTTGCCAGCCTTCTCATCTACCAAGTATCTAGGGTAATGCTGCTCCAGTGGTTGTTCCCCTTATTACAGAAGCACTTAGTCTCGGGTTTGGGTTCAACCTTGGGTTTCTTCACTAGAGCAGCAGCTGAATTGCTGTTTCATGAAGTATCCCTTTGTTCCCTTGCCCTTCTTGAAACTAGTGGTTTCACCAACCATCAACAATTGATGCTCCTTCTTGATTTCTACTTTCGCGGTGTCAAACATCATGAATATTTCAAGGATCATCATATCTATCCCTGATATGTTATAGTTAATCACGAAGCTCTAGCAGCTTGGTGGCAATGACTTTGGGGAAACATCACTATCTCATCTGGAGGATCAACTCCCACTCAATTCAAGTGATTGTTGCACTCAGACAATCTGAGCACAAGCTCAACGATTGAGATTTTCTCCCTTAGTTTGCAGTCTAAGAGAATCGTCGGAGGTCTTATACCTCTTGACGTGAGCACGAGCCTGAAATCCCAATTTCAGCCCTCGAAACATCTCATATGTTCCGCGATGTTTCGAAAACGTCTTTGGTGCCTCTACTTAAACCATTTAACTGAACTATCATGTAGTTATCAAAACGTGTATGTTCGATGTTCGAAACATCCACAAACGACGTTTGGGGTTCAGCACACTGAGCAGTGCATTAAGGACATAAGCTTTCTACTGTTCGCATAATCGCTACTATCAACTTTCAACTATATTTTCTCTAGGAACATATCTAAAACAGTAGAACTAAAGCGCGAGCTACGACATAATTTGCAAAAGGTCTTTTGACTATGTTCAGGATAATTAAGTTCATCTTATGAACTCCCACTCAGATAGACATCCCTCTGGTCATCTAAGTGATTACATGATCCGAGTCAACTAGGCCGTGTCCGATCATCA
>NW_021314376.1:0-1144 GCF_002162155.2 Triticum dicoccoides | reverse complement strand
TTGGTCACATTGGTGTCAAGCGCATGAAGAAGCTCCATGCCGATGGACTTTTAGAGTCTCTTGATTATGAATCGTTTGACACGTGCGAACCATGCCTCTTGGGCAAAATGACCAAGACTCCGTTCTCCGGAACAATGGAGCGAGCAACCAACTTGTTGGAAATCATACATACCGATGTGTGCGGTCCAATGAGCGTTGAGGCTCGCGGAGGATATCGTTATGTTCTCACTCTCACTGATGACTTGAGTAGATATGGGTATGTCTACTTAATGAAACACAAGTCTGAGACCTTTGAAAAGTTCAAGGAATTTCAGAATGAGGTAGAGAATCAACGTGACCGAAAGATAAAATTCTTACGATTAGATCGTGGAGGAGAATACTTAAGTCACGAATTTGGTACACACTTAAGGAAATGTGGAATCGTTTCACAGCTCACGCCGCCTGGGACACCTCAGCGAAACGGTGTGTCCGAACATCGTAATCGCACCCTATTGGATATGGTGCGGTCTATGATGTCTCTTACCGATTTACCGCTATCATTTTGGGGATACGCTCTAGAGACAGCTACATTCACTTTAAATAGGGCACCGTCTAAATCCGTTGAGACGACACCATATGAATTATGGTTTGGAAAGAAACCTAAGCTGTCGTTTCTAAAAGTTTGGGGATGCGATGCTTATGTCAAGAAACTTCAACCTGAAAAGCTCAAACCCAAGTCGGAAAAATGCGTATTCATAGGATACCCTAAGGAAACTGTCGGGTATACCTTCTACTTAAGATCCGAAGGCAAGATCTTTGTTGCCAAGAACGGATGCTTTCTGGAAAAAGAGTTTCTCTCGAAAGAAGTAAGTGGGAGGAAAGTAGAACTCGATGAAGTACTACCTCTTGAGCGGGAAAGTGGCGCAGCGCAGGAAACCGTTCCTGTGATGCCCACACCAACTGAAGAGGAAAACAATGATGATGATCAAGGTACTTCGGATCAAGTTGCTGCTGAACTTCGTAGGTCCACAAGGACACGTTCCGCACCAGAGTGGTACGGCAACCCTGTCCTGGAAATCATGTTGTTAGACAACAATGAACCTTCGAACTATGAAGAAGCGATGGCGGGCCCGGATTCCAACAAATGGCTTGAAGCCATGAAATC
>NW_021314375.1:0-1288 GCF_002162155.2 Triticum dicoccoides | reverse complement strand
GCGATGATGGGCGCGGGCGACGACGGCGGCGGCGACGGGCACGGGTGACGGGGCAGAGGGCGGCGGGGCAGCGGGAGAATGAGGAACTGAATGAAAATTTCACTAGTGTTTTCTTATATATTGAGACCATTGGTCCTGGTTCGTGGAACCAACCGTGACCAATGGTCCCCTTTAGTCCCGGTTGGTGGCACCAACCGGGACCAAAGGTCTCTTTTCAACAGCCCAAAGGGCGGGAAGCGGAGGCCTTTGGTCCCGGTTGGTGGCACCAACCGGGACCAAAGGGGGGCATTGGTCACGGTTGGTAGCGTGGCATACCGGGAATGCGTTCAGATCCTTGTATGCACCGCGGTAGAGGATGCAGTCATTAGGGCATGCATGTATCTTCTCCACCTCCAATCCTAGAGGGCATATGACCTTCTTTGCTACGTATGTACTGTCGGGCAATTCGTTATCCTTTGGAAGCTTCTTCTTAAATATTTTCAGTAGCTTCTCAAATCCTTTGTCAGCCACAGCATTATCTGCCTTCCATTGCAGCAATTCCAGTACGGTACCAAGCTTTGTGTTGCCATCTTCGCAATTGGGGTATAACCCTTTTTTGTGATCCCCTAACATGCGATCGAACTTCAGCTTCTCCTTTTGACTAATGCATTGCGTCCTTGCATCTACAATGACCCGGCGGAGATCATCATCATCGGGCACATCATCTGGTTCCTCTTAATCTTCAGCAGCTTCACCCGTTGCAGCATCATTGGCCACATCGTCTGGTTCCTCTTGATCTTCACCAGCTCCCCCCGTTGCAGCATCACCGTATTCAGGGGGCACATAGTTGTCATCGTAGTCTTCTTCTTCGCCGTCTTCCATCGTAACCCTTATTTCTCCGTGCCTCGTCCAAACATTATAGTGTGGCATGAAACCCTTGTAAAGCAGGTGGGAGTGAAGGATTTTCCGGTTAGAGTAAGACCTCGTATTCCCACATTCCAAATATCGTTATTTGGAAGGCCTTTGCTGAAATTCATACAAAAAGGCAAATTATCCTATCCGGGACACCATTCCAAAATAACTTTGGAGGACTTCGTCATGCCCTGGTTACTTCCGGCTAATGATGAAGCCATGGATTTCTTCAATACTTTGACACTAGGAAACCTCTCTCGACCCCTCCGCGATCCTTGACCCCTCGAACCCTCGACGACCCTGGAACCCTCGACCCCTAGACGACCCTGAAATAAAAAGAGGAGAAGAAGAAAGGAATATCTAGAGGAGAATATCGAAGAAAAAAAGAAGAAAAAAA
>NW_021314374.1:0-1350 GCF_002162155.2 Triticum dicoccoides | reverse complement strand
AACCGTGCTGGTTTAAGAAACTAGAGGAGCGGGAAATATGACTTTTGATCTGGGAATTGCGGGTTTCTGAGGAAAATGAATGACTTCCCACGGATCAATCCTACCTGGATATAATTTCAGTTTTCAAAGGTAGAATGAGGCATGCGAGATGTTTGATCAGCAATGCCGGAACTCTTTTCGGTAGCATCTGCCGTAGGGGCAGTGAAAGACCCTCTTGGAGGATTGAATCAAATGTCCAAAGGATCGATGCCAACGCGACTCTAGCCAGAAGAAGGATGACCCAAGCACCTGGACGACTACTAGAGAGCGTCGGAAGGCGACCTTAATGGGTTTGGGGTACTCAAGGTGCAATGAGAGAACGCTCGAAAACCCCGATTCGATATATTCGTCCCTGAAAGCCAATGCAATCACGACAGTTAACATGGGTTCCACATGATAGGGACTCACAGACGAAAAAAACTTTCGTACCCTGTGGGCCCGGATTAACACGGAAACAACGCTGGTCACCCTATGGGCCTTGAGTGTCCGTTTACAATGTATATGTTGTCAAACATCGCATCATCTGCGATGATCTAGCGAAACTGGGTGTGGCGATGGCCTGTGTAGTATTTGTCTTGTCCACTACGAAAAATATTTACAAGGTTAGTGCCGATTCAGCTTCAAGCTCCCTTATATTTTTGCAACCTTTATTTTTTATGGCATTTTGTCGAACCACATGCCAAATCTGTCAAACGAATGGTATTTCATGAAGAAAGATTCATCAGTAAGGGTAGAAAGAGCATGCTTATATGGCCATCATGGACCGAAAAATGCTGCCGCGGCGGAACCATTTTATAATCAAACGACACATACATTTGTATCCGACAGGGGATGTTTAGTTAAACAAGTACCATGATGACAGAGAATGAAGTAATTAAATAGTTGGTTAAGCCACTGATAAATGATAGCTGGAAATAAAGGGAGGAACATATTAGGACTCTTGCAACGCACAACGCCAATAACCAAGGAACAATAGTTGACACTGATGAGGCGAGTTGCTCGTGTAGTTGTGCATGCATCCCAAAAGGAGCTGCACTGCTATTTATGCCTCAGTATCTCTTGTCCTTGCAGAACCCAAACGCCCAAGTGTTGCAGAATGCAACAGGGCTATAGATGATGCAGACTTGAAAAACTTGGTAGAAGCATACAATATTGCATGTGGCGTATCCGCGACATTGCGTCTCATCATACTTCTCCAAAAGGTTGTGCCGGTTACCTAGTCCTTCTGCCATCGCCGGCGTAGCCATCAGCGCCTGGCCAGCGAATAGGGCCAGCATGAAAACGGCAGCCATCTTAGGCACGGAGCTGGAA
>NW_021314373.1:0-1541 GCF_002162155.2 Triticum dicoccoides | reverse complement strand
ACGACATACTACCATCACATGAAATATGTAAATGTGTGTGCATTATTTAGGTTCTCAACATCTATCTCTCATGCTCTTCCGATTTCTTTTCTCCTATCCAAGCATCTCACTGCCAATGTATCAAAAAAATAGCAGCTTCCCACATAGATTGGGCCTCGGTCAGCGACGCGGCGGGAGCAGAAATTAGCCTTCAGGAAGTACTCGTCAAGCTTGATATCGACCGATGAACACCTTGATTGATGACAGTAGCCCGTGAGAAGACGTCACACTCTGGCTCACCGCAGAAGTAATCTTGCACACATTAAGAGTTAGAAAAAAGAATGAACGTCTTCAAAACATTAAAAACTACACATATAAAAGTGTAAAAAGGCATAAGTGGGGACAAAATTGTGGAATAGCTCCGATGAATGCACATAAGACTATGCGGCACTTTGATTATCAGAGAAGATTAAATGCTCGTAAATCGTAATGTACCCTTCACGATCCTAATCAAATCCTGAGAAAAATAAAATTTGTTATCACCACAAGCCACATACAAGATGTCTAGAAAGCAAATAGCAATAGTCATTTTGACAGGAACCAAAATATGACACATTATTCAGAAAAAGAATTATAAGTTCAACATGCAGGCAACATGATACTAATTTATACACGCACAGTTGTCATGCGTACATCAAGCGCCATTTGAAAACAGAGTACTCCCCCAGTACGATTTAGTACAGGTAGTACATTTTATAGTATAAACTGTACTAAATCAAATAAACTTATTTTGGGACAGATTGAGTAATCATTATCGGTATACATAGACAGTTCTTGGACAAACCGAAACCTACATGCAGCTGCAATCATGCATCAAAACTTCCAGTATGAAATACATCTTTTGAATGTTGAAATTTTACGGTTTGGTAGCCATCTGCAATCATGCATCCATTCTCAGAATCATATCATGATTGAGAATCTTCCAATTTGGTAGTCTGCAGATTAATATAACAAGCAACAATTTGAGAGTTGGGAGACATTACTAATATGATTCACATTTTACAGTGTAGTTTCACCATGATTGAAAATTCCCAATTTGGTAGTCTGCACATCAACATTACGAGCAACAATTTTCCACTTTTTACAAAGAGTTCATGTAGAAGATGGCAGAGAGGATGTGGGTTTGACACTACTGATCATCTGCAGATTTTGAATGATACCTTTTAGACCTTGTGAAAAGAAAAAGATGTTGTACTATTGGCAGAGATTCAAAATCAGTCAAGGATTAGTTAATCAGCACCGTGATTCTACAACAAAGTGATCAAATTTTGAGTACCTCCCAATAAGTGTTTGCTTCACCCCCTGCAAAGATCCAAGCAGAAAAGTTATCATAATATGAACAATGGAAATTGAATCAGTAATCAGTGCACACAATCTATTATTGGTCAGTGCTTTTTTGGAATATACGGATTGCCTGATATGCCAACTGAACCTCACAAATGTGAATCCCATGGTAGAAAATCTTTGTCCACATATGAGGCCTGATGGGATCCCACGTGATA
>NW_021314372.1:0-1038 GCF_002162155.2 Triticum dicoccoides | reverse complement strand
CCCACAAGACTCGATCGCCTCCGTTTGGTTTCTCGCACTACAGGGTGTTTGAGAAGACGGATGACCGAGACATAGTCTTTCAGAAGCGCTAGCACCTTACATGTGGGGTAAACCGGTACACCTACATCCCCTACATCTGCTAGTCTACCCCGTAAGAGTTCGCACAACTTAGTCAACTATGCTAGAGCCCATAGTAGCATGTGGCTGCACACGGAAGTTTCTAGCATGAAAGATCTTATGATCCCTTTGAGCCTGGGTGGCGGTCCAAAAAAAACAGGCAAGTCCTGATAGACATCAGGTGCCTCAATCCACCCAGATGTGTGTTTAGGTTGCCACCTTAGATAAGCCATTAATTAACAATCTCACATCTGTCATGGATATTCACTCACCCAATCCACGTCTACTAGCATAGCATAGCATAATAAGCAAACGTAGAAGTAACTCCCAAGGTTTCATAAGTAACAGGTAATAGGTACTACCTCATCTACTTCCCATCCCATAATTTAATTAGATCCTAACAATGCAAGTGTTTGAGGGTTTGATCTAATGCAATAAAACTGGGTAGTAGGAAAGATATGATCAAGTGTTACTTGCCTGCAATGTTGATGAAGATGATTCGCACTCAAAACTCTTGATAGATCTAATCGTCATACTCCGGTCAATCTATCGTAGGCAAGCAATAGTAACCACACAATAAGTACTCATCTAATGCACAGGGAAAAATCGAACAAGAGAACAAACCAGAAAGTTCAACTTAAGAACTCCGGTTGCAAAGAAAGAACGAGCCGAACAAACGACGAAAAACAAACGGCGGAAGAAAACAACTCGGTTCTAGCAAGTTGAATCTAGGTCAAAATTTTACTGTAGCAAAAGCTTGTTCAAGTTGATTAGACGAAACGGCGGTTTCGAGATGAAACTCCAGGCGCTTGAATCACCTGATTCCGATAAACGAGCGAGAAGATAAACTAGAACGAAGATCGGATCTGAGATCGCGATCGCGGAATAAATCCGACGAGAAGAAAAAGAAGAACGGTTATA
>NW_021314371.1:0-1007 GCF_002162155.2 Triticum dicoccoides | reverse complement strand
ATACTTGTGGCACTGCCGCCTTGGTCACATTGGTGTCAAGCGCATGAAGAAGCTCCATGCCGATGGACTTTTAGAGTCTCTTGATTATGAATCGTTTGACACGTGCGAACCATGCCTCTTGGGCAAAATGACCAAGACTCCGTTCTCCGGAACAATGGAGCGAGCAACCAACTTGTTGGAAATCATACATACCGATGTGTGCGGTCCAATGAGCGTTGAGGCTCGCGGAGGATATCGTTATGTTCTCACTCTCACAGATGACTTGAGTAGATATGGGTATGTCTACTTAATGAAACACAAGTCTGAGACCTTTGAAAAGTTCAAGGAATTTCAGAATGAGGTGGAGAATCAACGTGACCGAAAGATAAAATTCTTACGATCAGATCATGGAGGAGAATACTTAAGTCACGAATTTGGTACACACTTAAAGAAATGTGGAATTGTTTCACAGCTCACGCCGCCTGGAACACCTCAGCGAAACGGTGTGTCCGAACGTCGTAATCGCACTCTATTGGATATGGTGCGGTCTATGATGTCTCTTACCGATTTACCACTATCATTTTGGGGATACGCTCTAGAGACAGCTACATTCACTTTAAATAGGGCACCGTCTAAATCTGTTGAGACGACACCGTATGAATTATGGTTTGGAAAGAAACCTAAGCTGTCGTTTCTAAAAGTTTGGGGATGCGAAGCTTATGTCAAGAAACTTCAACCTGAAAAGCTCGAACCCAAGTCGGAAAAATGCGTATTCATAGGATACCCTAAGGAAACTGTAGGGTATACCTTCTACTTAAGATCCGAAGGCAAGATCTTTGTTGCCAAGAACGGATGCTTTCTGGAAAAAGAGTTTCTCTCGAAAGAAGTAAGTGGGAGGAAAGTAGAACTCGATGAAGTACTACCTCTTGAGCGGGATAGTGACGCAGCACAGGAAACCGTTCCTGTGATGCCCACACCAACTGAAGAGGAAAACCATGATAATGATCAAGGTACTTCGGATCAAGTTA
>NW_021314370.1:0-990 GCF_002162155.2 Triticum dicoccoides | reverse complement strand
ACACTCCTCCCAGTCATCGTAGACTCCGGGAACCTTACCCTTGTACACGACATACGTCGGCATCGCTATGCACTAGCCAAACGAAACGTTAGTACCAATTCACAGACAATACATAAGCAATATATAATTATGCAACAGAACGATCGGAAGAGAAAAGCAAGACATTAATAGCATCGATTACATCTAAGTTGAACGACTCTCGAAACCAAAGAGACATACTACAAGTTCATTAAAGTTTAATTACAACATGAGCCAATCGATGTTTCAGAACTAGACACAGCATCACTGCTTTCGACTCGACTCAAGGGACCGGAGCGTGGATGAAGCCGTCGTCTATCGTGGGAGTCATGAAATAACGGTCGTTGTCAGCCTGCATTTGTAGCATTGTGTCGATGTCACTGTTGGACGGTTGATTTCTGAGGTAGAACTGCCCCGAGGTACGAAGGACATCTTGATGGATGATTTCCGCAAACTCCGACTGGATGCAAAAGAATTCTTGTCGGAGGTCCGCATCCTGGATTGCCTACACGCTCGCGGCCCAATCTTTGAGTTTACTCGGTAGCAGAAGTTGATGATGGTCCCGTACGATCGCCCGCATGTGATGGATGGCGTAGTAGGCACCCTTCTGACCGCCAGGCGGCTACTTGACGCAGCAGAACGTCGTATTGTGGGAGAACACGTGCTTGCCGTACTTACGAATAGGCCTGGTGAAGGTGCCTCCAGATTTGGCGTAGCCGGGGAGAACATCATCAAGAACCTTCTTGACATTTGTGTAGTCTACGTTCGACTGACGGTCCGGGTCGAAATACGTGGCCATGGAATATTTGGGGCTTAGGAGGATGAGCGTGCAACATGTGTCACTGCAGAAAACACGGAATGTTAAAAGAAAAACGATCGAAATGTAAGAATTCATATGTTACGGGCCGGTTGAGGGGAGGACTTACTCGGGAAAGTAAGGCACGAGGAAGTTATCCTTATCTTGGTTTGCCA
>NW_021314369.1:0-838 GCF_002162155.2 Triticum dicoccoides | reverse complement strand
AACCCCAAGGTGCGCTTACGTGTCGGTCATCAACACTCACAGTCTTGGCTGATTCTGGCCCGTTTCATGGACTGTTACTCACTGTTTTGGGGTCTCGGAGTGATTTCCACGATTGACGCACCCCAAGGTGCGCTTATGTGTCGGTCATCAACACTCGCAGTATTGGCAGATTCTCGCCCATTTCGTGGAATATTAATCACTGTTTTGGGGTCTCAGAGTGATTTCCACGATTGACGAACCCCAAGGTGCGCTTACGTGTCGGTCATCAACACTCACAGTTTTGGCCGATTCTGGCCAGTTTCATGGACTATTACTCAGTGTTTTGGGGTCTCAGAGTGATTTCCACGATTGACGAACCCCAAGGTGCACTTACATGTCGGCCATCAACACGCGCAGTTTTGGCCAATTCTGGCCCGTTTCGTGGACTATTACTCATTGTTTTGGGGTCTTGGAGCGATTTCCATGATTGACGCACCCCAAGGTGCGCTTATGTGTTGGTCATCAACACTCGCAGTTTTGGCAGATTCTGGCCCGTTTCGTGGAATATTAATCACTGTTTTGGGGTCTCAGAGTGATTTGCACGATTGACGAACCCCAAGGTGCGCTTACGTGTCGGTCATCAACAATCGCAGTTTTGGCCGATTCGGGCCCATTTCATGGACTATTACTCCCCGTTTTGGGGTCCCGATGTGATTTGCATAGTTGTTGAACCCCAAGGTGTGCTTACGTGTCGGTCATCAACACTCGCAGTTTTGGCCGATTCTGACCCGTTTTGAGTACTATTACTCACTGTTCGGGGTCTCTTAGTGATTTCCATGATTGACGAACCCCAAGGTGC